>NC_056725.1:868715032-868813846 GCF_019279795.1 Protopterus annectens | reverse complement strand
ATTTTCCTAATGCCCCCAAGGGAACACATAGCATGATTTTCTAACCATTTTGTGAATGTGTTTCTGGAAGTAGAGATGACTATCCACGTGTCCATAGATCCCTTATTATTACCTCCATATTTAGGGTGTTGACACCTATGTGGTATATCTATGACAGTAGCTGGAGGCCATAATTTTGACACCACAGCTGTCTGACTGAGACCCTTTTTAAGGATGTCTCTGTTGTCCCAAACATCGATTATGACAACCTTTTTGCAGTCATCCACAAACTTTGCTAAACATAGCCCTCGTGTGTTTGACTGTATTTCTGAAAAGCATACACCAGACAGGAGAGGTCCCAGGACTGAGCCATGGGAGACAGCAGTTGTTACCAGCTTGAACAGGAGACCACAATTCTTTCCTTGTGGGATCTATCTGTGCTCCAGTTGGCAATCCATCAGATGACATACGTGTTTATGCACAGGTTGTTGATTTTATGGATACGACATGTGTGTGGAATGTTGGAAAAGGGCTTTTCAAGGTCTATGTAGGCCATGTGGAGCTCATTTCATTGATGTATGTCCTGGGTGACTGCCTTGAAAACTGTCTAGCAAGTTTAGGAACCATGATCTGCCCCTGACCAAACCACAATGGGTAGGGTTGGGTGTTTGTAGGCTCCCAATAGCTCTGTTTATGAGTTCCATAATGATAGACTCCATGGCCTTGCAGATCAGGCTTATTAGGCTTACAAGACTGTAGTTCTCATGGTCTGTTGTGCACTGACACTTGTGGAGTATGCCAAACGTTGCTGTAACCCATTCAACAGTTTCATATCCTGTACAAAGGGTGAGTCTCAACAGACTGTTCAGCTGCAGGGTCTGTTTGTTTTGGAGTTCACATATGACACAGCCAGGGAAACCATGTCATCCCATAGATGCCATGTTTTTAGGTTTGGATAGAGCTGTTTAACCATTGTATATGTGATTTCTGGGTTTTCACAATCTCCAGGTATGGTAATGGGCCCTTTTGTCAGTGAGAGGGGGGTAAATATGTATGAACCTGTCTGACAAGATGTTGGCAATGTCAGTCATGTACATGTATTCATTTACACTTTACACTGACTCAGAACATATATGAGTTTACATTGTATCATAACTCTGCCGAAATCCTCTCTGTGGACATAATATACAATAATCTAGTGCTTAAAGGTAGCGTTTCCTATTTGTCTACTATTACAATTGTTTTACCAGGTTTATGTGCTTCTACGTAAGACAGTCATAACTTAATCTGTGTCCTGCCTAACTTCGTTGAACAGCTAGCAGCAAATGTAACATTTGTATGTCTTCCTGCTGCTTGTATTAGCTCTGCATCCTAGCACATTGCCCACTCTCCATCAGCTGTAGCGTATGATACTCACTACACTCTGCATGCAACTGAAGTAGTTCTAGACTGAGATATAAGCTACACTTTGCTGTACTATATTAGCTTGCTAGGGCTTTTTATCCTTTTCTATGTGTGTTTTTAACTGACTGGAGATACTAGGGTAGTAAAGAACCTACTTATGGTTCCCTGCACGTGGCCAGCATTTGCTGTATGCAGATCATTAAACGATCTTCCTGGCACTACGACATTCCCTAAATCAGACCTGATTACTATCTTCCCCTTGATTGAAATGGACAGTGGCAGGATTTACTCATAGACGATTGTTTCTGGGTATTTGTATATATTCTATACTTTTAAGATGTTTTACAATCTGTTAAATTGCTAAACTGAATTACTAAAGCTATTCTTAGTGCATCTTTGATGTAATGTGTTATTAAGTGTTTCTTTTTAGAGTTGTTGAATCTATGCCACACTTTGAATTGTATTACTTGTGCTTCTTTATGACTTATGTGTAGTGTGGGATATCTCTCTGCATATGTACTCTAAGGCTGTTATTTTTAAAACTGTATTCCTTTTTTAATCTCCCTTCTTCTTACCTTTTCCCCCCTAGCTATCTATTTTTCAACCTTATTGAGTGTCCTGACTGCACCAAGAACCTTGAACTACCTCAAGCATTACCTAAGTGGACCATCCTTTATTTTCTCCTGCCCTGTGCTTCCACCTGCTTGTACTACAGTTACAAAGTATGTTTTTACACCTGACCCGTTTTGAAGGCCAATCTGCATAATTTATACTGTAATTACATGTTAAGAAACTATTAGCCTCTGGATCAGGAAAGCCTGCAGCCAGTCCATCCTTCCCTGTCTTTAGCCTCCGGAAGGATATACCCCTTGCTACCTTCCATATCCTTTCACCTGTGGTGTCTTTACCCTGGATACCTGCTGTTATTTCTAACGCTGCCCACTAGGTGGAGGTATACAATAGGCCTGTGCCCTACCTCTCTTTCTTATTCCCCTCAAAGTCTCTGCTCTTTGAACATCTCTCTCCTCCTGCTACCTTTACATCCTTTCCCTAGGAGCCCGACTTCTCCTAACTTCTACTTTCCTCCCTATGTCTAGGTTCTACCTCCTCTTCTCCTAACTACTATAACAGTTTACTGCTTTATAGTTCTACTCTCCTTCTGCTCTACTCCCCATTCTGCTCTCCTTAGCTGCGACCTGCCTGCTCTGCTACTCCTCCCTACATCCTGCTGCTTACTGATTGTCTCCGCTCTCTCTGTCTCTACTTGCTCTGGCCCCGCTTCGCTCCCCTCCCTACCCCCAATTCCCACCCACCCCCAGGGGTCCTACCCTTATACTTCACTAGACACTCCCCTATTTCTCTCAGCCAACCCCCATCAAACACTATCTCCACCACTGCCTCCCATTCATAATCACTATCTATTTATCTCCGCCTCATTCTCCACTATTGTAACTCTCTCCTTTTTCCAGGCCTTGCCACACTTCATACTCCTACTCTATAGTACCTAACTGTTAACTATAACCTCTACCTATCTACTTTTTTCCCCTTTTCTCTTCTTCATTGCTCCTTTACCCTTCTCTGTAACCTAGCTTTTCTCTACTTGGTCTTGAGCTCACATTCTCTTACAAGCAGTATTCACCTGACACTTACTCGCTATCATGTCTCCAATACTCAAAGCTTATTCCACATATATCCTACTCTTTACCATTACTATAGCCTCCCTATCCATACCATATTATTGTACCTTCTTTGAAAATATCACTTTACATGAACAAAACCTTCACCTCCCACAAACTTTACCAACTGCATTTTTCAATATCTTGACTCATAGTAACATAACCTGTTACTCTAACATTTACTCCCAAAATACCATAGAACAACTCATATATCTTTCTACTTCAACAAAAAGAACTCTTACAACTCACCAAAATCCCTGAAATTCCTTGTGAATTCCCAGCAAAACCTCCTCCTTCATGGAGATATTCATCCTAACCCTGGTCCCTACACTAATAACAATTTTAATCTTAATAATATTACGTCACCAACAATATCATCATGTACTAACACAGCTAACTCCCTACTAATAGCACAACTCAATATAAGAAGTTTAAATAATAAAACTCATCACCTACATTCTCTTCTTGACTTACATGCATTCGACATACTATGTCTTACTGAAACATGGCTAAAACCCTCTATTCAAGATCAGGAAATCACCCCTCCTGGCTATAATATACTTAGATGCGACCGCATAAATAAGAAAGGTGGAGGCGTAGCTATTCTCTATAAATCTAATCTCCAAATCACTCTCTACAATGAACTTCCATCACTTGACTCCAAAGCCGAAATATTATCTATCAAACTAAGCATCAACAATAACAAATCAATTTATCTCATTTGTATGTACCTTCCCCCTGGAAATAATACTCATATCCTAGAAAACTTACTTAGCTCACTTTCTAGCCAACTACCTCAGGAAACCATAATACTTGGTGACTTCAACATTGACTGGATGACCTGTTCATCCCAACACCCCACCAGCCATATAAATCTTTATGGCTTCTCTCAATTAATTAATACTCCAACTAGAATCCATAAACCCACAAATAAAGAAACAACTCTTGACTGGATCCTTACTAATAACCACCTAAACAAGTACTCTCCAGGAACTCTTCCCGATAATATTAGTGACCATATGCTCACATATGTTATTAGACAAAAGTCGCATAACCCAACTACCCATAAAGTTAAGGTGTCTCGCTCAAACAAATTCTTTAACCCAGATAAGTTTCTGGAGGAATTGAAAGCATCTGACTGGTCTCCAATGACTACCCTTGAACTAAACGAAGCAGTGGCTTACTTTAATGCCAACTTTCTACAAATCCTTGACTATCATGCTCCTATTCACTCTACTAGGATAAGGACCAAATCAGTCCCATGGCTTACTAAACAAACTAAACAAAAAATGCTCCTTAGAAATAAAATATGGGCTAAATGGAGAACTACCAAATGTTCATCTGATCACCTACTCTTTAAGCAATTAAGAAATGCCACTAAGAAAGATACTCTTGCAGATAAAAAGGATTACTACCTTCACATTCAACAAACTAGTCAGCATTCCTCTCAAAAATTCTGGTCAGGTATTAACAAACTTCTTAAACCAGGACATTCAACTACTCCTATCCCTTCAGGCTTTAATCTCAATAACTCCACTCTGATCCCAGATGCCTTTAACAAGTACTTTACAGAAGCCATTCAAACCCTAGCTAATTCATTACCCTCTTCTACTACCTCCTTACCTAATACCTCTAACACTTCATCTAATGTCTTTAACATTCAACCAGTGCCTACATCACTTATTTATAAGCTTCTCAAGAAACTTAAACCTTGCACCCCATCCGCTGACCAACTCCCATCAGAATACCTTCAAATCGCTGCAAAAGCTATTTACTACCCCATATCCATTCTTAGTAATAGGACTATCTCTGAAGGAAAAATCCCCACCTCATGGAAAATATCTCATATAATACCTCTACATAAAGGGGGCTCCTCTATCGAGCTCGCAAATTTTCGCCCTATTGCCTTACTCTCCCCATTAGCAAAGATCATGGAAAGATGCATACATAAACAAATTCTTAACCACCTTCTACAAAACAAACTTCTAGCCAATAGTCAACATGGCTTTAGACCTTCCCACAGTACTACAACTGCCCTCCTTTCCTTCTCTGATGCCATAAATAATAATAGGAACAACAATCTTTTCTCATCAGCTCTATTCCTAGACCTGTCAAAGGCCTTTGACATGGTTAACCATAATATACTTCTTGACAAACTAAATCTCTATTCACTTGGCTCACATACTCTCCAATGGTTCAGGAGTTACCTCCAACATAGGCAACAAGCAGTGCTATGGGACAACAATCTATCCTCCTTACTCCCAGTAAACATTGGGGTTCCACAAGGATCAATCCTAGGTCCCCTTCTTTTCTCATTATTTATCAATGACCTTCACTTGAATATACCCCAAGCCATCTGCATTCAATATGCTGATGACTCAACTCTTATTTGTGCTGCCAATAATGTTTCCTCCCTCCAGTCCCTCACCCAAACAGTCTTCCATGATGTTGAAAAATGGTTTATGGAACTCTCCCTCCTTCTTAATCCCAAAAAAACAAAACTTCTTCTCTTTACCCCTACACACAAATCACCAACACCTTTCTTCACTATCTCCTCTAACAATGCTACCTGCATTAGCCCAGATATGACCACTCGCCTATTAGGTGTAACAATTGACAATCATCTTAATTTTGATGACCACATTAACAACACCATTAAATCAGTTAATAAAAAAATCGGTACTCTCTACAGAATTAAACCCTTTCTTACCCCTTCTGCTAGAAAAACTGTGGCCCAGAGCCACCTGATCTCCACCCTTTTCTATGCCTCTGCTATATATGCAAACTTGTCTAAAAACAACATCACCAAACTTTCTACCTGCTACAATAGTATTACTAGATTCATTACTGCTACCCCTTTTAGAACCCACCACTGTATTAACCTCAAGCAACTAGATTGGTTAGAACTCAACAACCACTTACTCTATCAACAATTAATTATCATTCATAAGACCCCTTTTTTCCCAGACGCTACCCCTAGCCTTACAAAACTGATTTCACCTTATAAAAACCTAGCCACACTACGATCGGCTAATAAACTCCTTGTAGCCTTAACCAAATCAAAGAATAAAGCTGGGGACTCATTATTTTCAAATGCTGTCAGGAAAATCTGGAATCATCTACCTCAGGAAATAGCAAACCTAGACTCTACATCCCTTTTCAAAAGACATATCAAAGAACATCTCAAAACTCAATGGCTATGTCTTTGTACTAATCCTGACTGAAATTACTCCTCCACTACTCCCAACTTCCCCCCTTTATTTTTTCCCAACTTTCCCACTATAAAACTAATTTTTACTGTAGACAGATTTATCTTTGAGATTGTCTCAAACATTTTTTTCTCTTTTTCTCTAGCACATCTTGAATGTTGTTTAGTATCTAACTGTAGAATGTTGCTTACCTTGTAATTTTATTGTTAACCAACTATTTTTCTGAAAGATTATGGTTCTGCTTTTTTTGTTTTTTTGTGCTTTCGCTAAATTCATACAAATGTCCACCTTTGTACTTATTGTATGTTGCTTATTATGTTTTATTGTTAATGATTGTTTTAATTCTTGTAATTGGAGCTTTTCTCCCCGGGCCTCTACTGAAAACGGATATTTGTCCAGCTAGACTAGCCCGGTCACCAAATGTAAAATAAAAAAAATAAAATAAAAATATTTATGACATAGTGAAAGAAAGCTTCATGGTTCTCTATGGACTCTTTGGCAATACTTTTGCCAGAGCATGGCTTGGATAATGCTAGGAGTGCTCATTGTTTCTTGATGATACTGATCGGAGATTTATTGATCTTCTTTGCATTTTCACTTTCATTGAACAGCTTAAATACTTGTAGTACATAGTTTGATTATGACAGGAGTCCAATATATTATATGGGTCTGTTTTCATATCACTGTGTGCGCAAGGCAGGATTAGTGAATAGTGACAAGTGTCTGGAGTAAGAACTTCAACTGCCAGATATGTGTGGCCCACTGCTGTACTCAGACATGGCCAAAGTGTGTGAGCATGCCCGGTATGACCTTTCAGTTTGTTGTTGACTGACATTTGCTTCGTTTGTTTAAGTGTATGAGCATGCCCAGTATGACCTTTCAGTATGTTGCTGACTGAAATTTGCTAAATTTGTTTGTGTATGAGCATGCCCACTATGGGCATATATACTATATGTGTGTGAAAAATCAAGTTGGTTTTTACTTCAGGGCTCACCTTTGTGTTGTACATCGACAGGAAGCATGCTGTGCCTGCAGGGCTTCCATGAGTCAATTTGCATAGACTTATCAACGTTTCTACATACAGGGGGAACAGCTATTATTTGTACATTTCTACCCGGGGGGCACACCTGATTGTTACTGTGGGTGTACATAGGATGAGGGGTTCACCTGACACTTACACATTTGTTAGGCCTGCACTGTTATGTCAGGTACTCCATTTCAGTCTGTAATGTTGCCTATCGTACTGGCTTGAGGCATACCACTGTACTACAGACCTTAGCTTCCAATTACACGCATATTAGTTTGTGACTTCATAGCCTACCCAACCCACATCACACTGCCTGGCCTGCTGTTATCTGTCTGCATAGGCCTGGGGGGAGGTTACTAATATGCCTCTTCAGAGGGCAGGATACAGCATTTGTTTGTGTTTGCATTCGTCTACAATTGTCCTGCTGCCTGTGACTGTTAGGTATGTGACCCCCCAACTGGTATGTGTGAGTGACTTAAGTTGTGTCTGTGCCAGTGGAATGCTGTCATGGCTTAGTGGTTCAGTACTGTGACTATAGTGCACAGTATCCTGAGTTCGAGCCCTGTCACTGCTTTTTATTTTCCTGCTGGGCAGACCTGACTGGTTATGGAACAGTAAAGCAGGTGTGAGCATGTTTACCCGACTTTGCTCGACTTTGCCCAATATTGCCCAGCATTGCCTGACATTGCCCGACGTTGCCCGACGTTATGCTGGTTAGCGTGGTGTGCAGCTACGCGCAATTGTATTTAAATATGCTCAATACTGGTAAATTTTGCTTAGCAGTGCTTTATATTGCTTAAAATAGGGACTCATGACTCAGGTGGTGCTGCAGGGCTGCCTATGTTGGATGCACATATTACACTCCTTATACATGTTTGAAAACAGGTAGTGTCAAGTTAGACATCCCTTTTACTGTATGTGTGAGTCAGAGAGAGGTGTCATTTCCAGGTTCCTACTGAGTCAGTGTATGTGCTATGCGTTGCCTCTTTGCCAAGGCCAAGGCATACTGGGCACGCCTCCTTCTGCCTACTGGGGCAGGCTCAGGTTGTTCCTCCTCCAAGTCACGCTGTGCCTGTGCAGGCCTTGGCAATGGTGGGGGCTGTTTGGCCCTGCCCCATGTTGTTCCTGCTGCAGCTGTTTCTGCAGGATCATATTGTGTAGCATGGCACATACCATGACAATTTGGGTACATGTAGTTGGTGAGTACTGCAAGGCTCCATCAGATGTGTCCAGGCACCGGAACCATGACTTGAGCATCCCAAACACATGCTTAATTATGTTTCTTGTTTGTGCGTGTGCCTCATTATGGAGTTCTTGTTCAGGTGTGTGTGCATTTCTGATGGGTGTCATCAGCCACGGCTCCAGTGCATATCCAGCATCCCCCACTAGGTGACCATCAGGGATGTCCCCACTGGAAAATCTCTGGTACAGCTGCATCAGATACCAGATGTGGGAATCGTGATAACTTCCAGGGCAGCCAGCACACACATTCATTATTATGCCCTGGGCATTGCACACAACCTGGCAGTTGATGGAGGGGAGGCCCTTGTGGTTGATGTAGACCCTACTCCGCTCACCGGGTGGTGCTTTGATGTGTATGTGCATGCAGTGTATTGCACCCACTACCTCAGGGTATTCTGCTATTTGGTGGAAAAAGACGCATATTGCTGGCCAATGCCTCATGGGAATTGGGGAAATATATGTACTCACTGATATGTGTTGACATGACATCCAGGAACTGGTGCAGTACCCTGGATGCTGATGCCTGTGAAATCCCCATCATATCATCAGTTGGTCTCTGGAAGGTACCTGTAGCTAGTATTCTTAGGCCAACACATACCTTGGTATCCACTGGGATGGGTTCCCCCCTGTTGGTTCTGTGTGTGAGGCGTGGCCAGCACAGCTCAACAATTTGCTGCAGGAGGTCACTGTCCACCCTATAGCGCTCCACTATCTCCAGCTCATGTAGCCTCTGGTAGGTTACCCTGGGTCTGTACACTCTTCTCCGTCTCCTCACTGTGGGTTGCTCAGCAGCATTCACAACATCACCACCCTCAGCACCTTGCACATGTTGGTTTATGATAGCAAGAGCAGCTCCTAGCATTTTGTCTGATTTTAAAGTTTTTAAGCTTTCCCTCTTTGTATACTGCAGTGTTTCAGAGTTCTTTGGAAAAAACAGGGAAGAATGCTGTTTGCAGAGTTTAAAATGCTGGGCTGGGCTAGTTTGCTACCTGTGTAATTGGCTGATTCTGATATATTTCACCTGGCAGCTCTGCTAGTTCTCCTTGGTTAACTTCCTACTACTTCTTTTCCTTCCTTTTCCCTTTCTGTTTCCACCCACGGCAGTGCCGTGCAAACAAGCGCACATGGGCGTGCACATGAGCCCATACGTGCACACATGCTGTGTGCACGTTTGCAAGAAATTTCAGATATATTCACGGCGTACACCTTTGGTTTCTGGTTTTCAAAAAGGACAACTGTAGACACGCTTCTTGCAATCCTGAGCAACTCAGGGCAAACACAAGACACTGTGCTCCAATAAGCTTACAGCCCTTCTCACACACCCCCTCATGATGTTACCTATATTCTACTCTACTACTCACCTACTTCTACACTTACACTCTTGGGACATGGCTCACATGCTGGAGAAAATTGGGATTCACTATCCTTATCCTCATTTGCATAGGATTGCCTACTAATGCATGGTTACATCTCTCACACTGAGCTTCCCCCCCTTAGCAACCACTACTCAGTGGCCATATTGTCTTCATCCTGCCATTCACCTGTATGACAGGATAAGCTTTTTAGTGAAAATGGCTATTTTTGGCTATTTTTTAATTATTTTCTTGTTTTTTAAAGCGCCGCACGTTTGCACGGTGCTGCGCTACGCTTAAACATCGGAGATCGGGGGAAAAAAGTTAGATTTTAATAATTTTAAACATTTATAAATGCCAATGGCCTTATATTTGGCCATTGCCATGCTTCCTCAACTGTATGCATCCTTTATTTGGAGCTGTCATAGCGCCGTTTAGCTATTTGCAGAATGGTACTCCGTTACCAACGGAGTACATTTCTGCAAATAACACTAATCTTCCACGGACAGGTTAGTGTTTCCTAGATTGCAAATTTACCTCATTTGCATAGCTTTCAGCAGCAAATGAGGTAATTTGCATACCATGACGCTGTCCGTGCAAGAGTAACTTAAGCAGCTCTCGTGCACGCCCTGCTGGCTGTACCTGGATCGCACGGCAAACATATTGCCTCCGTGAGCTCCTACACTCTTCTTGCACTCCATGCAAGCTTTCGTAAATCTGGCCCTCTGTCTTAGACTTGTTCATTAATAATATCCTTGAGCAAGTTAAGTCACTATGTGTGTTTCCAAATGTATTAATTGCCCAGTTTTGTCTACCTCATCCTTCAACCCTTCTGCTTCTCCTCCTGCCTTTCTAAGCTTGGGAACAATAAAAGAATTATGAAAATATATTCTTATATCAGAACTAAATGCAACAGACTGGTCACCTGTGAACAACTGTGTGTATATGTTTACTAGTATTATCAAAATATCAAAAAATAAACTTTTCCCTTTGGAAATTAAAAACCTCAAGAGAAAAATACATCCAGGGCTTACTTCAGTCTTAGTTCAACAAATAAATCCAGGTAAAAATAATATGTAAAAATAAATAAAAAAATAAATAAAATAATGATGATACAAAGCGAACTATTCACCAAAACGTCAAAACCTCAACACATATTAATATCAACCAAGCCAAAGATTATTACTGTAGGTTAATACTAATGTTACAGTATAAATACAGCTTGCACTTTTGGAAAACACTAAAAGAACTTACATTGCCAGAAATATTCCACCAACAAAATTAGACCAATGCAGTTGACCTACACATGTCAAATGGCATCAGCAGCGCGATAAGGAAACCTTGCAATGTATCTGAATTTTTTTTCAATGTCATAAATCCCACTCCTCTAATACCTATGCATCAACTAATCAACCCACAACTGTTCTATGTTAGGAAAATTGCCAAAGGGAGTAAAAAACCTTCTAGTTAACATGAATACTAACTTTAACCCTTGTTATCAACTTATTCACCTATATATCAACAAACAGACGGTGACATTTCCTGCAAACCTATAGCACATATTTTTAATCTTTCTTTCACTCCCAAAATAGTGCCAGCACAACTCAAGCATGCAGCAGTTCACCCCTTACATAAAACAAGTAATCCCACATCGGCAAGTGATTTTCAGCCTATTGCAAAGCTTGACCCAATTGCTAAAATGTTTGAAAAGCTGATCTATTCTCAAATGTTTGAATTCATCCAGAAATATTTATTATTTTGTTTACTGGGAAAGTCTGACTTGGAACAAAGCCAATTTTCCACAGAGGCCAGGGGAGAAACACTCCAGACATATGTCTTTGTAACAGGGGAGGAAACTGGAGTAGCTAGAGGAAACCCCCACACAAACACAGGAAGGACATGCAGACTCCACACAGAAGGCACACCAGCCAAGAATCGAACTGGAGAACCTCTTGCTGTGAGGTGACAATATTACCACTGTGCATGATATACTATGACACAAACAACGTAGTTTCAGAACTAAATACAGCACTGTGACATCTCTCGACTGCTTTACTAAATGAAAAGTCTACAAACATAAATAAATGTTTCCTAAATTATCTTTTTCTGTACACCTAAAGAGGATCTTTGAGTCTGGGAATCATATTTTGCTTCTTCAAAAGTCACAAAATATATGTTTCTTGGGGCTGAGTGACTGGAGTGATGACAATCTAAGAGAATGATGAAACTCTCAAGTAAGTTTGACAAAAGTACTTTTAACAACAGTGGGGTTTCCTGTTTTGTGTCTGAACCCATGCTTATACACAATAACAACACCAGTATTGCAGATACGGCCAGATTTTATTGAAAAGCCCAATGGTACAAACATTTCCATCTCATAACAAAGTCAACAACCTCTAATAATTCACGGATTTGAAGTCAACAAATAATAGCTTGACCTGGCAGCATTAGATACTGGTTACCTCCACTAATAGCTTGTGTGTGTAGATTAAATTCTGCCCACAAATATTAAACATAAAACCACTGGAGGCAGGGTAACCAATTGCTCAACTTTATATGACCAACTTACCATGACATAGCAGCATTAAAATACTGCTTACCAATGCCATCCAGAACACACCAATAAGCAGCATAATCTATCACTCACTCCTACCTTTATGTTGAGAAAGAAGGGGGAAAGGAAGGGCCTCCCGTCATCCACAGAAGAGGAAGTCCATTTCTGCACCCAGCAGGCTCTCCAAATGACAGCCTGTTCCCCTGACGTCTCTAAACTCCATATACTACTCCTAATAGCACAAAGCCTGACTGGGAGCTCTCCAAAGCCCCGTTGATCTGTAATAGCTCATCCAGAGAATATCAACCTAATCATTCCTCCCTAACTATAACACACACAAATTAACTGTGCCTCCTGCATCAACATCCCTCACTTATATACACATACATTCATATATCATATATATTTTATATATATATATATATATATATATATATATATATATATATATATATATATATATATATATATATATATATATATATATCTTTTAAATCTGTTTAGTTTCTGGTGAACATGCAAGACTGTCAACATTTGGCAATGCAATACAGTATTATGAGTCCAATGTACTGCAAGTAAATGCAACCATTATGTTTCAAAAATGATTATTTGGTTAATACACCTTTAAACAATGCACCATATGTTATTTGAACCTTTTAGTAGTAATACATGTGATTGGTGCATAGTTTTATTACTAGTTAACATTTATGATATAAAGGTGATGTCTCTTTGGGCATGCTTTATCTTGATAAAGTCTCCTATCTTATGAGACAAAAGTGCTTGATTTTTTAACTTTTTTTATCGTTGGCTTAATAAATCTGGCTTATAACCTACTGATTTTTATCGGCTCACATGTTTTTCACATCTCAGCACCACCGAAGCATTTCAGCTATTTTTTTTGGTTTCTGTTTTACAAGTTTATTTGAATATTAAGTTAACCGAAGATGTTTTATTTGACTCTAACTGTACCAAGTATCAACGTATTCTCGATAAAGTTGATTCAAATGTCAAAAATAATGTCTAGCATAAGAAGAAAAAGTTATTAAGAGATAACACTGATTACAACAAAAAGCAAGTGTACCCTATGCCTAGTTATTTTTCAGGGTTAGAGAAAGTTATAGATGGGCATTTGACTACTGATAATAACGTTTTTTCCAGTGAGGAGGGTCCATGTAATGAAGGAAGGTTGTTCCCCATTACACAGGAAGAATACAAGGTACAATACCCACCCCTTAGAAGGTCAGAGTGCATTGAAAATAGGAGTAAACAAAAACAAAAACCTTTTTTAGGCCAACAACACTCCCCAAGGTACAACAGGGGACATTCGGGGGGGGGGGGTTACAGGAGCAGATAGAGTCTGCCGTACAACCTAACAGGAGAATTATTCAGGTTAATCATGATGGGAAATGTCTGTCCATGGAAGGTTTTAATATTTTTAATTATTCGGATATTCAGAGAGATGAGACTTTTTTTCAGTTTTCAGAAAAGGGTTTAAATTTATACCTGGTTTAAAATTAGATATAGTAGATACCATCACATAATTAAAATTATACAATAGAAAATTAAATTTTAATATTTTATTCAAGGAACAGCAAGGTAACTTGAATTCTAACAATGGAACATTTAAGAAAAGAAGTAACTTTAACCCTCCCCTTCATCCCATAGTACAAGCATTTGAGAAAGCTTGCGAAGTTGATATCCAGCTCGCGCTTGGTAATAGTTCCAAGAGGGGAATGTTTAACCTTAATAAAGAAGAACACAAATTGATTAAAAGGTTGAGACAGGATAGTTCATTAAGAATTATGAAATTGGATAAGGGTGGGGGTATTGTTATTTTCAACAAGTTAAATTATTTTTCAACAAGTTAAATTATATCAATGAACTTACATCAATTTTTTCTGATACTGATAAATATCTTACATCTTCTAGGAATTGATTTTTTCTAGCACATAGGAAAATCCAGTTATTTCTGGAGGACTCTCTTTTTCAGGGAGCTATATCTGAAGAATTATTTGAGTTTTTAAGGACTGACAATCCATTGATACCCATGGCCTTTGGAATACCGAAGA
Organism: Protopterus annectens; assembly: GCF_019279795.1. Taxonomy (NCBI): domain Eukaryota; kingdom Metazoa; phylum Chordata; order Ceratodontiformes; family Protopteridae; genus Protopterus; species Protopterus annectens. Next base: position 868,799,334 of record NC_056725.1, on the reverse strand, counting down.
CGCACAAGAATATTGCTAACCCACCCTTCTGTGTCATTGTTTCAGGTAGGAACTGTTCAATTTACTCCCTAGGTATTTTCATAGATGGGATTTTGAAGGAGACATTAAGGGAAGTCCCATATTTATTGAGGGACTCATGGGACTTTCTGTCTAAGTTTGAAAACAATTGATATAATGAAGAATGTTTGTTTTCTATATGATTGACATAGTAGATAATTTTATGTCAATCCCCCACAATGTTGGTCTGGAATTGTTCCATGAAGCTATTTTAGAACTTACAAATCTTAAGAATGATTTTATTAATTTTATTATAGTGGCTATGGAGTTTATTTTAACCTCCAATTTTTTTACTTTTGAGGGGGAATTTTTTAAACAAACTCACGGGGTTAACATGGGAGCTTCATGTGCCCCTGTGTATGCAAATCTTGTTTTATACTCTTGGGAGAAGAAATATGTATTTTCCAGTAGTTTTAGTACACAGTGGTACACCTATTTTCACTATTTGGATGATATAGTCATCCTTTGGAAGAGCAAAAAACAGGGTTCATGGAGTTTTCTAATTATATTAATCAGATTTGTTCCTACTTCAAATTTACATCTACTAGTTCCCCGGAAGTTATTAATTACCTAGATGTTATGGTTTCCAAGGACAAGGAAAGAAGGATTTTTCTTTCTAAAATTTTTAGGAAAGAGACTTTTTCCAACAGCTATTTGAATTTCAATAGCTGCCACCCACCACATAATAAGAAAAACATTTTCAAGGGGCAGTTGGTTAGGGCTGCCAGAATGTGTTGTAGTAAGGAACTGTTTCAGGATGAAACAAAGTATATTACGAACATGTTCAAGTTAAGGGGTTACCCTGACCAGCTCCTCCTGGAGATTAATAATGAACTTCAAGCAGGGTGGGGTAACAAGTTTAGACCCCTTTTTTGTAGTGGGGAATTTATTTCAAATATCTCAGTGAAACACAATGGTCCTGAGGGAAAGTTTTGCAGGGCCATGGTCCTTACATATGGAGAGGGAGAAAAACAAGTAAGAGATATTCTAAAGAAAAATTGGAACATTTTTAGGACTAACCAAGAGATTTTTAATATATTGGGTTCTTGTCCTAGGGTAGTTTACAAAACAGGATGTAACATTAAATATCTTATGGAACACCCATCACCTATTGTCCCCCTAGTACACAAGGGTACCACCAGTTGTGGTAGTTGTAGACAATGTCTATATGTTTGTAATAATGACACTATTTTTATCAAGGATAGTGTGAAAGGAATTAATTTACAGAGAGGGAACTGTAACTCCAAAGGGGTGATCTATATTGCTTTGTGCCCACTGTGTAATAACTTCTATGTGGGTAAAACAGAAAGAAAATTGAGAACTAGGATATATGAACACACACTATAGAGAAAGGGAATTCTAACAATGCCTTATTTAAACACACTCTGAATTTTTGTTACAACAAAACACCAAGGTTTGTGTTTGGTATGCTCAAAGTGGTTCCTTGTAGTGTTAGGGGAGGGTGGAGAGAATTGTTGCTTGAGCTTAGGGAGATATACTGGATTATTAGAATAAAAGCTAACTATACACCAGGTTTAAATGACCATGTACCATTATTGCCTGTTTTGAAAAAAAGAGCATTACAGCTTTGAAATATGGAAAGATTTTGTTTATTTTTTACCTTATGAGTTATATGCTTATGGTGTATGTTTAGGTTGATAGTAATATTTCTTTAATTTTATGTTAGTCATTAGTGACATAATTAATTGCTAATTTTTAAAAGAGGTTGGTTTGCACTATTTCAAATGTTCTGATGAAGTCCTTTAATATATGTTACAGATGAAAGCACTTAACATTTTTTATCTTATGGAATAAAGTGTTCACCTTTTTACCGTGGTGTGGCTCATGGTGGATTTTGTTACCCTGGGACACCTGAGAGTTTATTTGGTTCATTTGTTGGTGTTCATTGCAATGGATCAGCATTTTTGTGGAGTCTTCTCAATAATGAACTACCCTCCATGGTCGCAGCCTAGTTGATCTTCTTCACTCTTGCAAAAGAAAACTACAGCAACTAACCCCAACTCTAAAATAACTGTTAACTTACTAACTGATGTAGTCACTCTGCCCAACACCAACTGAACCACAAATAACATTATCATACCTGGACTGGCCATATCCAGTAGTGCCAGCCAGAGCTTTTCTTCACTCCACACAGACAGCAAACACATAATCAAAACACACAAACAAGCCCCACTATACGACCTGAAAACCCCAACTTCTGACAAGCCAAAACAAAATGCGGTAAACTTGGTAAATGATGCGGGGTCCTCGCCGAGCAACTCCTTCCATCCAAAATCTCGCTCAAAGCCCATCCAAATATCAGCAGTAGAGCAAATGGCTGTCCCCAACACTAACTTCACTACTTCAATCTGACCATAACTCTAAGTTCAAATCCACGCTTTCCCAACCCCTTGCACACATGCCTAAAGTATCCCTGTACCAATTTACCCTTTACATATAAAAAAAGAAACATTTCATACTATAAATCCATACCCTACCTCAAACAAAACTCACCATTCAGGGATACCTACCAAGGGAATGAAAAAAAGAGAGAGGGAATCCCATAATTAGACTCCTATATTAAGGACACTGTCTTTATCTATCACCTCACTATCTCTCTCTCTCTCTATATATATATGTATATATATATATATATATATATATATATATATATATATGTATATAATATACATATATATATATATATATATATATATATATATATATATATACACAAAAAAAAAAATATATATATATATCTATATGTCTATATATATATATATATATATATATATATATCCCTAATCCTAGCCATCCAGTTTAACTTTACTCTGCATCTGTATGAACCCCATTACTTAACCAAAAACTTCCCCACCTAAATCTTACTTCAATGCTAAGCAATTACTTGATGTAACAAAATATACCCATCTCTTGTCCTAAATGACATGCTCCCATGGTAATACTCTTACAACCTGATCCAGTTTTATGAGGCCCAGGCTAACATTGGTATCCACTGGAACTTCTTCCTGCAAGTCCTATTCAAGCCACAACCTCTCCATATTCAGATGTTCTGCTCCATCCTCCTTCTCTTCACCTTCCTGTTTCACTGTGCCTAGTGCTGAAAAACTGCTTCTGCTTAAGCCATCATTGTCTTACTTTTTGCTGGTTCCACATCTGGTTGGTAGCCACCCTGCACACACTCACACAAAAAAAAAAAAACACATTAAGAAGTTATTAGAGACCCCCCCCACACACGCTTTTGCCGTCATTCCTTAATTGCTGTGGGTCCCTCCACTGTCTGTTCCCTTTCCCTCTCTGTATATTAACTACCTTTACCCACAATATTTATAAATTATACATACACACACACACACACACACACATACATATATATATATATATATATATATATATATATATATATATATATATATATATTATAATTAACATATACCGAACCTGTCCATCTATGACCATATCTACCTATATCTGTATGACCCCATGCACCCAGACATACTCATCCCACTCTTTAAACTTATACCCATATATCCTTCCCCCTATTTAATTGTCCCAGATTTTCAAGTAAGCATACACCCCACCCCACAAACATGTCTTCAAGTACCTATATCCATAGGCATCATAATACGCTTACTTCCCTTGCAATGTGTCATTTGTCTCTATCTCCCCACTTCTTTATTGAACCAATCCAGGAGATGGAAATAGTAGGCTTGTCTTCTGGTATCTTACATTAAGTTTCCTCAAGACACGGTTCCTAAATGATAAGCAGTGCAAAACTATATATACATGTATCTATATATATATATATACATGTATCTATATATATATATATATATATATATATATATATATATATATATATATATATATATACCCACATATACTTGTCCACCCCTATGGGCCAATCAGTATATGAAACAATCTTGAAACACTTAACAAATGTATTCCTATCATCCCTTGTGTGAGAGCATAAGTGCAAACACTGGCTTACTGTCATGATTTTAACTTTGGTCATGCATGCTTCCAACTGCCGACCAGCTACAAACAAAGCATCATATGTCATTCTTAAATGCATCCCAGACCTAACATGATATACTCAAAAATGTGACTGCTGTCAAAAAAAAATTCCCCTTGACAACCCAGTGTAGCCTGCCACAAATTAAAGATTACTTCATCAGAACACACCCACCGATCAGCTTGAATGTTGTCGCAACTCCTTCTGCCTAGTAACCTTCATGCCTGGCCAAGGTGCAACAACTACTCTTTGATGTGCTTAGTGAATAATGCACACCATCTCCCTTAAACCCCTATGAACCAGGGGGCACCATCTTCTATAACCAGAGCTGCTCCATAGTCATAATTGCAAGGACTTGGTAACACTAACCAACCAATCACCGCATTGTTGCTGAATAAAATGCAACACCATATACGCATGCACATTAATAATCCAAAACTGTTTTGGGCCTCAGTCAATAAACTGTTAAATCCAGTTTAACATTAGACTCAGGCAAAATCGCTATATTACACTCCAAAATTGTGTTTTAAAAGTTACACAGCCAACATCAAGCACAAGAAAAAAATGATGCCATAGCCAACCAGTTTCAATACCCACTTTAAACAGACAGTACAGTCATTAATCAATCAGGTTACTAATCAGCCTTTGGAGGTCCCTACTCAGTCAAATAACCTATTTCAACATTCCTCCTTCCAAACAGTTCTCAAAGATTCCATCAAAAAAAATACCTCAAAAAATGAAAGCCTGCTACAGCTCCCCTTGACAATCTACCTGGTGACTATATTATAATAGCAACTCAGGCTATTGCATATCTGGTCTCAGCTCTGATAAGTCCATTCATATCTGAAAATAAAGGCCACATACTATGGAAAAAAAGCCTTCATTATTCCACTGCATAAGGTCAGAACCAATACAGAGCTTTCAAACTATAGGCCAACTGCCATTTTATCTTTTCTAGCAAAATATTAGAAAAATTGTATTCATATACAATTTCTCAGCTATTTCATATATGTTGAGGTGGAGTGTTCTATCTTCAACCCAATATGGCTTCCTTTCTCAACACAGCACAGCTACTGCTTTGATAGATTTTGTTAATATTGTTGACACACAGAACTACACGAACTCCAAGAAGAGCTAAACCCAAACATAAAACTACTGTTGAATCTCAGCCTTACTACAGGATATGTGCCCAAAGAGTGGCGTACAGCAGCAGTGGTCCCTCTCCACAAAGGTGGTGCCTCAACGGATCCTGGAAACTATCGCCCCATAAGCCTGACTAGCTTGGTCTGCAAAGCTATGGAAAGGATCATCATGGACCTCATAAATAAAGATATTGGGGACCTACAAACACTGGATCTTACCCAGTTCGGCTTTGTTAAGGGCAGATCCTGCCTCTTAAACCTGGTTGATTTCTTTGAAACAGTCACCAAGGCCATTGACGAGGGGAAGGTGGTCCACACAGCCTACCTGGTCCTCGCAAAAGCCTTCGATACAATACCCCACTCGGGCATTATAGATAAGCTCACCAGCTTAAATATAAACCCCTATGTCACTAGATGGATTGCAAACTGGCTCAAGGACAGAACCCACATGGTTAGAATTGCTAGAGCCATGTCAGACTCCAAACCGGTTACAAGTGGTGTCCCACAAGGCTCAGTCCTGAGACCTCTCTTGTTCGGTATATATTTCTCGGAGGTACAGGCCAACACGGAAGGACTGTGGCTGACCAAGTTCGCAGATGACTGCAAACTGGGTGCCATAATCGACTCTCCAGTCGACACAAGCATCCTCCAAAAGGGCCTCATAGAAACAGACAACTGGTGCCAGAGCCATGGCCTCAAGCTAAATGCCAAAAAGTGTATAGTCATCCCCTTTGGCAAAAACAAAGTGCCCACAAATTACCACATAGGTGGTAATCCATTAAGTACAGAAGAAGTAATTAGGGACCTGGGGACCCAAGTTGATAGCAATCTCTCATTTGACAACCATGTGGCCAAAGTGGTTAGAAAAACATTTTATATAGCCCACCTAATCATGAAGGGATTCACATCTAGATCAGGGGATGTCATCGTGCCTCTTTACTTATCCCTCATCAGGCCCATAATTGAGTATAATGCCCCTTTTGGGATGTACCTTACCAGACACCTGCAGCAACTGGAAAGACCCCAAAAGTACCTCACCAAGAGGATCAAAGGGCTCAAACAGATGCCATATGCTGCCCGGTTAAAGAAACTCCAGCTCTACTCAGTGGCGTACCACCTGTTCAGAGGCGATCTGTGCCTGACGTAAAAAGCCATGTCCAACCCGGAATTAATGGACATGCTGCACCTCAGAAAATCCAAATCCCATCGAGCTACGCTCGAGAGACTTGAACCTCAGCACTGAAATAAATAGGACATGCTGGAGGGACAGATTCATAACCCAGAGGCTCCCTTCACTCTGGAATAAAATCCCAGTCCAGGTTAGGCAGAGTCCCTCATTGACTCTCTTCAAGAGGAATCTTGATGAGTGGATGGGAGATCGAGGTTTACCGGGTATCACTTCTGTGTCACTGTTAGACAGCGGCACAGTATACTAACCTCGAAAAAGGGCATAGCAAAATAAATTTAAAATGGGTGGCGAAAGCCAAACACATTCTGGCTAGGCTTATAAATGCCCTAGGGCAGATAGCCTAGTATGAACCTATGAACCTATGAACACAGAAATGTCACAAGCCTAGTCTGCACCATCTTTCTAGACTCATCAAAAGCTTTTGATACTGTCTCAACCAGAAACTCTTACATAAACTCTGAACCTTAGGGCAATGGTTACATAGCTACATCTCAAACGGTGTACAAGTAGCAAAATGGAAAAAAGATTTATCTACCTTTTTCCAGTAACTATTGGTGTTCCACAAGGATCTATACTAGGCCCCATACTTTTCAATGTATTCCTCCATTACTTTATACTGTATCAAAAAAGGCATCCTATTTCAGTACTCTAATGACGTAACTGTAATCTGCTCTGTCAAAACTCTGTGTAAACTCTAAGATCTTACACAACAATCCTTACTGATTACAACATGGATAAATAATGCACAACTACTTCTAAACCCTAAAAAACCCCCACAATGACTGCTCTATACCTCAAAACATATTTCTACCAAAACAACATTATTCACTATCGCCTCTGCTAGTAACACCATGGTAAAACAAGTAAACCACACAAAATCACTGGGTGTCATCATAGATGGCCAGTTGAAATTTGACTGCCATGTATCACACATGGTTAAAAAAAATCATCAAAAACCCGGTATATTTTACAGAGTAAAAACCTACATCATTGACATGGCCAGAAGACACATAACCTTTCCTTTCTTACTGTCAACTGTCCTCTATGCTGCCCCAATCTTCACTAACCTACAAGTCTCCCGACTATTCAAACTCCAGCAATGCTATAGTAAAATAGTCAAATTTGCTGTAAACTATAACAATAGACCACACCCCTGTCTGGCACTCAGAGAGTTAAATTGGTTAGTACTATCACATCACCTAGCTCTTTCTCAGCTTACTACAATATACAGACTTCTCTATAATACAGACAATTGCTCACCCCTTAACAACTTAATACAGCACTACTTCCTCAAGAGAATTATACACTCTAGTCTAGAGCAAAATTTCTAATCATTATAACTCAGTCAACTAATACTGCAGGTGACTATCTCTATTTGTAGAGCAACTAAACTATGGAACCACATCCCACTACTGCAGAAATTCATTCAAAAGGTAAACTCATTAAAACACAGCTAAAACTTTACTTATCAAATCAATGGAAATGCTCTTTGATCTCTGGGTAAATGATACTGTAATTTCCAGCTTGTCATATTGTCAAACCATTTCTCTTCACTCAGAATTCAATGCCCCACAACCAGTTTTCACCAATACCCAAATTCTTTGTCACTCAGAATCCTATGAGCCCTAATCAGTTTTGACCAACACCCAAATTCTTTTGTTAACATCTCCTAGTGATATAAATGGTTTTGCGACATGGCGTATCACCCTACATCAATACTTCATATATAACCTTCATGACAGTCATAAACAGTTGTCTCTGAACCTGATTAGTACTTCACCTCTTACCTACAATATTAATATTTTTTGTTCTACCAACTTCGTTCCTTCACTTCCATTTCTTTGAATTTCTAATCACTACATACACCACCTTAACGAAAACGGTTTCTGTCATACCAAGTTCCTTCCCTTACTTCCATTTCTTTGAATTTCTAATCATGAAAAACAAGATCCTGTGTCGATTTTCAAACCCACTAATGTACCTCTATAAATGGTCAATATTCAGTATCTACTAAATGCATAATTATATTTTACACTGTAACAGTTTCCTTTATTTCATACAAATGCCATCTAATTAGCAAATCTATATATATTTGTTAATTTATATTGCTTAATGTCTGTTCATATGACAGAAACCACCATTTTTAAACTCCCGGTGCTTTCTGACCAAGTCGGCAGCCTGCATTTACTCTCTGGTAGACCCCTAAATAATTTAATCAAACAGAATCTTCTGCCTGAAGGAGTTATCCTGAAAACATTACCCACAAACAACCTACCTGGAAGTCCATCTAGAGATTGGCTAAGGTAGACCCCTAAATAATTTAATCAAACAGAATTGTTTGCCTGAAGGAGTTATCCTGAAAACATTACCCACAAACAACCTACCTGGAAGTCCATCTAGCAATTGGTTAAGGTAGACCCCTAACTAATTTAATCAAACAGAATCTTCTGCCTGAAGGAGTTATCCTGAAAACATTACCCACAAACAACCTACCTGGAAGTCCATCTAGCAACTGGCTAAGGTAGACCCCTAAATAATTTAATCAAACAGAATCTTCTGCCTGAAGGAGTTATCCTGAAAACATTACCCACAAACAACCTACCTGGAAGTCCATCTAGCGATTGGCTAAGGTAGACCCCTAAATAATTTAATCAAACAGAATCTTCTGCCTGAAGGAGTTATCCTGAAAACATTACCCACAAACAACCTACCTGGAAGTCCATCTAGCAATTGGCTAAGGTAGACCCCTAAATAATTTAATCAAACAGAATCTTCTGCCTGAAGGAGTTATCCTGAAAACATTACCCACAAACAACCTACCTGGAAGTCCATCTAGCGATTGGCTAAGGTAGACTCCTAAATAATTTAATCAAACAGAATCTTCTGACTGAAGGAGTTATCCTGAAAACATTACCCACAAACAACCTACCTGGAAGTCCATCTTGCAACTGGCTAAGGTTACTACCTTAATACTGTACTCTAACCTATTTATTATACACTGCTGACCTAGGTCAAAAGAGCACCTTAGTCTGCCCCCATAATAATGTGTTCCCCTATTTATAATTATACTAGCTCCCCATAGCGCTTCATTATTTCTCTTGGAATAATTATAACTAAACCCTGTATATTGTAGTTCTACCCTACCCTCTCACATATAACCTTGAAAAATACAATCTGACCAACAACCTGTAGATAACATTTACCCTGCAAGAGTGTAAAGCATATTAGTGTAAAAATGGGGTAAAAAATACAGTAAAAAAACTCTGTCTAAACAACGTCCTTTCAGTAACACTAAACTGTTTCCCATAGCTACCAAAACCTAAGCATATCCCTAAGTACATACTTGTAGATGGTGTCAGCCCCGGTCCGCTCGTCCTCGCTGTGCTCTGGCTTGCTCCGCTCCCCTCCCTGCCCCCAAATTCCACCCGCCCCTAGTACCTCTACATTTATAGGTACACAACCACACCCCTATTACAATATCCTATCCGCAGCACCAATTTTCTCCACCCACCCTGCTCCAATCGTCCCATCGGCTCCTCTCCTAATTATACTCTCTCCACCTTACTTTACTACGGCTATACTTGCCTTCTGATCTCTGATATTCTGTCTTGTAAATCTTAGATCCTGAAAAACATACACCTTCTCTCACAATGTTATACTATTCCTTACTACCTATTCTGCTGGTCACTTATGCACTTACCTTCTATGAAAACCAATTACTTACTGGTTATCAGTACCCAAAAAGGCCATACTATAACTCCAACTATACAATATTCCTCCTATAGTCATGCTAATAACATAGGGTCGAACTCAACAACTTGTTCTCTTTTCCAGCGTACTAATCCTTGGCACATTAGCTCTAGATCTAAGCAATACTACAAACTCTTAAACAAACTCCTGAAGCTCATCATTAAGTATAGTCCCAGCCTTATTCTCAGTGAGGACATCCACCCCAACCAAGGCCCTTCCACATCTAATAGTAATACCCCTATTACCTGCAACCTAAAACATACAACTTTAAACAGTAGACTAGCTAACTCTCTCCTGGCCTGTCATCTCAATATTAGGAGCATTAATAACAAAATACATGAACTGCATGCACTATTGGCTATCCACTCCCCTGAGATTCTCTGTTTATCTGAGATCTGGTTAAAAGCAAACACTACTGATAATGAAGTGTTACCACCTGGGTATAACATACATAGGTTGGATCGTGCTTTCAGGAAGGGGGGATAGCAATACTCTATAAATCTGAATTGAACGTAATCATAAATGCTAATCAACCACCTCAGATTAATAATTCAGAAATTCTTGCCACCAGACTACAAATTAACAAAAGTAAATGCATAAACATCATCTGTATGTATATCCCCCCAGGTAATAATATAACCACACCTGAAGACACCCTACACTGGCTATCATGTTAGTACCCCCAAGAAACCCTGCTGTTTGGAGACTTTAACATAGACTGGGGCACCTGCTCCTTAGTGTCACCTACTACCCACATTAACCTGCATGCATTCTCACAAATCATAACTACCCCTACCAGACTGAGTAAATCAAATCAAAAAGATAATATACTCGACTGGGTACTCATAAATAGTAACCCCCAACTGTATACTGCCGGTACCCTCCCCGTTGACCTAAGTGACCACCTTCTCACTTATGTAGTTAAACAAAAAGCCATTAATCCACAAATACCATTACTCAGAAAAGTCAGAAACAAAAATTACTTTGACCCTGTCAAATTTCAGCAGGGACTTACCTTCTGTAATTGGTCGATGCTAATACATCTCCCTCTGGAGGATGCAGTTGCATATTTTAACAACAAATTTCTTGAAATCCTTGACTGGCACACAACTGCCCGCTTTAAGAGAACTAAAGCTAAAACTGCACCTTGGCTTTCTAAAATGTCTCTATTAAAAATCAACAACAGAAATAAACTCTGGGCCAGATGGCAGTCTACTAAACTTCCCCATAATCATGTTAAATACCGACAAGCTAGGAATGAAACTAAAAGATCCATCTTAAATGACAAAAAACAGTACTACTGTAATCTGCAGACAGCCAACCAGAACAACCCTCAGAAATTCTGGGCTGGTCTGAATAATCTGCTTCATCCCGGTAAAACATCTACCCCTATCCCAGCTGCTACTAGTGACAAATCCCCTGAGAATGTCTCAAACAGTTTTAACCATTTCTTTACTGAGACAATTCAAGCTCTAGCCAGCAAATTACCTTCTAGCTCTTCCAACCCTGATAGTGGTGCCACCCATTTAAACTTTCTCTCTTTCAGTTTCCAACCAATGTCCACTTCATGTATTTGTAACTTAATCAAAAAACTAAAGCCCACCACACTCTCCACTGACCCACTCCCTGCTGAATACCTTCAAAAATCAGCTGATGCTATTGCCTATCCAGTTTCTATACTAATTAATCGTAGCATAGCTGAGGCTAAAATTCCCACCATTTGGAAAACATCCTATGTAATTCCACTACATAAAGGAGGTTCCTCCACCAAATTCTCCAATTATAGACCAATAGCCATACTTTCTCCACTTGCAAAGATCATGGAAAGATATATACAAAAACAACTCATGCACCAGCTAATCCAGAATCACCTCCTAGCCTATACCCAACATGGCTTCCGTCCACACCACAGCACGACCTCTGTCCTACTAGCCTATACCAATACTATCAATAACTGTAACAATAATTAAATATCCTCAGCCCTCTTCTTGGATCTTTCCAAGGCATTTGACATGGTGGATCATCAACTGTTGATATACACCCTGCAGAACTATAGCCTTAACTCTAAAGCCCTTCAGTGGTTTAAATCCTACCTCAGTGGGAGCCAGCAGGTTGTTATCTGGCAGAACAAGCTCTTCATCCTATTACCTACCACCCTTGGTGTCCCACAAGGCTCCATACTTGGGCCCCCTTCTCTTTTCCATCTTTATTAACAACCTATATACTGTCATCCCTAATGTTAATTATATCCAATACACTGATGACTCCACCCTGATTTGCTCAGCTGCATATTATGCAGACTTGAGGTTTGCTACCCAGTCTGCCTTTAATATTATAGAAAACTGGCTCTCTGAGCATCGATTGTTACTAAATCCCACATAAAACTAAAATGCTGCTATTTTCACCCACACAAAGGTCTACAACTTTCACCTTCACCATAAAAGCAAAAGATGGGACAATTATCTCCCCTGACCCTTCTACAAAAATACTAGGTGTCATTATTGATAACCTAAAATTTGACCTACATGTTAATGAAGTGATCAAGACCATCAATAAAAAACTTGGGTCACTATACAGAATAAAAGCCTTCTTAAACCCTCCAGCTAAGATTGCCATTGCCTGGTCACACTTACTCTCAACCCTACTATATGCTTCCCCCCTTCTCTCTAATCTAAATAAGTCTGTACTTAACAGACTATCAACATGTTACAATCACATTGCCAGGTTTGCCACTGGCCTGCCTTTTAGAACACACCACTGCACCAACCTTAAACAACTTGAGTGGCTAGAACTTCCCAGTCTTATTCAATTTAACCTTCTGGTTATGGCCAAGAAAATCCTCCTAAATCCAGATAATACACCTGCCCTTAAAAATATTATTACCCCCTATAGCAATTCAAGACTACTTCAATCCTCAAACAAACTACTAATTCAAACTATCAAAACTAGCAATGTAGCTGGTGACTCGCTCTTTGCAAACACTGTTGGCAGAGTCTGGAACCTACTGCCAGCTGAAATTACATTGCTATCCTCTCTAACTCAAATTAAAACCAGACTCAGACAACATCTAACTCTAAACTGGCTTTGCCACCGTAACAAGCCTGGCTAACTCATACCTCATATGTAAATAAATTATTAGTCAAGTTACTGTCAATCTTCTTTCTCTCCTGACTTTATCCAGGGGTTAACCCTTACCAGTGAAATTGTTATTCTGTCTTTGTAAATATCAAATCGGTAAAGTGTCTTCATTTTTATTTTAATTGTTGCTGTTTGTCTTGGAGCTTTTCTTCCCGGGCCTCCGCTGAAAATGGACATGATTCCAGTCGAACTATCCTGGTCAACAAATGTAAAATAAAAAATAAAAATACATAAAATATACATTACTGAATGTCTGTTTACAAATGTCTGTTTAAAAATGTTTGTAATACATTGGAGCTTTTCTTTCTAGGCCTCCAATGAAAAGGAATTTTTGACTAAACCCAGTTGGACAAACCCATAGACTAAAGCAAAATAAAAAAATAAAAACAGTGGCCCCATTTGTATGTATCGGTCTAAGCATATGACCCATTTTGAGGATCTGCAGCATTTTCTCAGTAAGATAATCAAGCGCATGTCTTCATTTTGTGTCCCAGACCACTTTAAAGCACTCTCTCTCTTTTTTGTTTCCTACAGACCCTTGAGAGGTGACCTCTGTCTAGCCTAGAGAACCTCAAAAGATCCAGTCCTATGTGACTTCTGGCACAGCTGCAAAACTAATAATATCCTCAACACATACTCAAAAGATCTTAACTTTGACCAAAACATAAGAAAGCCCTGCTGATGAGATGGATATATATCCCCGAAAATCATTCTTTTATGAAATAGGCTCCCTTTGAATGGAAAGATGCAAAGAAGTTGCCTGACACCCTTTAGACATATCCTGAATTAATGGATGGGCAGTCATAAATGCATCCAAGGTCTGTCTTCTCAACCCCTCACTAAAAGGAGTCAAAACTAGGTATAAGTTAGTCATGCCAATGTGTTCCTATGATATAGGGTATTGTGACTAGGCTATTAATGGTCCTCTGGATCAACATTCTAGTATTGAGCTATGAACTTACGAACTTATTGAGAGACGAAGGTGCCATGGTTTGATGCATTACTGATACTCTCTTTGGGCCAGATTTCACCACAAGCATCAAAGCAAGTGTACATCACTGTCTAGTATTACAATTTTCACTTTGGCAGCCTGTGCATCATATCATCAGGGTCCTGGTAGTTAGAAATAGAAGAAAACCTTAAACCCCCGCAAAATGACAGCCATGGTCCCAGTATTCATCTGTTTCTCTATTAGAGTCCTCAGATGATAGGGGGAGGGAGAATGAATGGCCAAATGGGGATAGGGACCACAGATGGCAGAAGGGACAATGAAGAAAAAGGCCCAGACACAAAATGCAAATTATTCTTGTTTAAACTGATAAAGTGGTGGTCATCTGGCTAAACTAGTTACAGTGCTGTAGGCCGTATGTGAGAAACTTATGAAGGAAAACAAATAAATATTAAAGTATACTACAAGACAGGGCAATGAGATGGCACATTTCCTAGACATGTAGATACCATAAGAACACATGGAAAAAGATATGATCCAATATGAATATTTAGGACTGGGAACAATAAGACATTATTCCTGGAGAAAAGTCTCAGCTCTCATGATGATTTGAGAGAGGGTGTATGAAAATGTAACCTGAAGAGATAGAAGATGATAGGTATTTCTTGTAGGCTGATGCTAATGATAGGGCCTGAAGAAGGAACAACTTGAATTTTACATAACTTGAGAAATTCACAACAGACCCTTTTGTTTTGGTCAGTCATGATATTTTAGAAATTAGCAAAGTTCTTTAAGGTTAAGGTTGGTATTAATGGGTTGTAAGATATTTCAAAAACAAAAAATATTGTCACAAAGTATATCAACAATCCAAACCTGTGGCTGAAGAAACATAATATATGATAAAAACAAGCTTTTATTGTCAGTAAGCGCTTTCATAATGCTTCACACACCACTTCCTCAGACCTTTACATAAAATATGAACTTGCAAGCCCATCCTATATAGGTAGGTAACTCAATTAACTCAAATTACTTAATTGTTATCTTGCAATGCTATCTAATTATGCTCATTACATCTAAAACATCCACTACTTACTGACTTTGATACTACTTGCATATATATTAACTGCTAGCTCATACTAAACTAATGAGTTAATTCATAAAAATACATAAAAATACATGATATATATTAAATTGAATAGTGTACATATAAATACTAGCCAAAAGCCTTGAATAATCATTAAAATTTATACACAAAAATAATCATAAAACAATTTATTAAACTATTTGGCCAAAGGTCTGTTTCTAAGTATTGGTTTTAGGGGAATTCTCTCATTAAGTCCAGAGCCTCTATCAGCCCTTAGCCTGATAATCCAGCGTGTGTCTGATGTTTCTGTATTATTAGTGGTGTCTCCCCCTCTCTCATTTTCCTCTATCTTTTATATTGCTTGGAACCTAAATGCATGTCCTGAGTCTGTATTCTTAACATGCTTGGCTAAAGCATTTGTAAGGATCTGATTTCTAATTTGCAGAAGATGTTCACGTATCCTAAATCTGAGTTCCCTGTTAGTTTTACCTACATAAAAAGTCAAGCAGATGTCACATGCAGCTATGTACACAATATTTTTAGTGTGGCAAGTAGCCTGTACGTTAAATGTAAATATTCTGCCAGTATCAGGATGTGAAAAAGTGTTGCTAGTGTCTATAAATTTACATTGGTTACATTTTCTGCATGGTGGAGTTCCTTTTATTGATGTTGCTTCTCCTTTCATTTTCTACCTTACCATCTCTAGGATAGCATAGGTGTCTTTTTAGAGATTTCTTATTCTTAAAAGAGAAGCTAGGGTCTTCACCTACTATTTCCTTTATCTTAGCATCATGCGTTAAAATGGGCCAATGTTTCTTAATTATTCCTGTCACAATGGACATGTTACTGGAATATTGTGTGGGAACTCTTACTACCTTTCTTTTTCCTTGTTGACTAACTACATCATCTTCCACCCTTCTTGCAAAATATGGTTTACCGACAGTGTCCCTTAATTTGATGCCTTCTCCTACCAACACATCACATTCTTTTGCATAACCTCTCTCTCTAAATCTTTGCTTGAGGTCTACCACTTCTTGCTCAAAATCTTCTTCATTTGCTGTTAGTCTAGACACTCTCAATGTCTGCCCTTTAACTACATTCTTAAAAATATGTCCAGGGTGCATACTTCTTCTATGTAAAATTGTGTTTCTATAACAATCCTTTCTATATAGTTTACTAGTAATCTCCCCCTCTTCTGTTTTGATAAGTTTGACATCAAGAAAATTAATTTCTTTATCCAACACTTTTGTTTCAATGCTCAGAAAATTAGTATTAATATTTTCTTCATAAAGGAACCTCTCTAATTCTTCTTGATTCCCATCCCACAGCAGGAACAGGTCATCCACAAATCATTTATAAAATATTATTGGCCCCCACTGCTCATTTTTCATCCATTTATTCTCCCATGATGCCATCACTAAATTGGCGTAGCTATTTGTGCTAGGAGTGCCCATTGCTACACCATCTTTTTGTAAGTATAGAGTGTTCAAACATCAATACATTATTAATAAGTATCTTCTCCATTAGAAGACATATCAGCTCTATTTTACTCTGATCATAAGAGCCTTCCATAGTTAAATATTCTCTCAACATATCTATTCCTAAATTGTTGGGTATGGACATGAATAAAGAACGAACGTCCATTGTTACCAATTTAACATTGCTCAAACCTTTGTCATATGTTTGGAAAATATCATACAATTAATTCAAAATTTGTTTCATATCCCTTAAGATATCCCTAAAATACATAAGGACCCTTAAAATCCCTCATTGAGGCCAATAGTGTCAGGAAGAAATTGGATAACAGAACCCATATCTATATACATAGAAAAAAACATTGAGACCCCTAGTAGATAAGAATAAAACCATCTTAAGGTTCTGTTAAGGCATCATGGGAGAATAAATGGGTGAAAAATGAGCAGTGGGGACCAATAATATTTTATAAACGATTTGTGGATGACTTGTTCCTGCTGTGGGATGGGAATCAAGAAGAATTAGAGAGGTTCTTTTATGAAGCAAACATTAATACTAGTTTTCTGAGCTTTGAAACAAAAGTGTCGGATAAAGAAATTAATTTTCTTGATGTCAATCTTATCAAAACAGAAGAGGGGGAGATTGCTAGTAAACTATATAGAAAGGATTGTTATAGAAACACAATTTTACATAGAAGAAGTATGCACCCTGGACATATTTTTAAGAATGTAGTTAAAGGGCAGACATTGAGAGTGTCTAGACTAACAGCGAATGAAGAAGATTTTGAGCAAGAAGTGGTAGACCTCAAGCAAAGATTTAGAGAGAGAGGTTATGAAAAAGAATGTGATGTGTTGGTAGGAGAAGGTGTCAAATTAAGGGACACCGTCGGTAAACCATATTTTGCAAGAAGGGTGGAAGATGATGTAGTTAGTCGACAAGGAAAAAGAAAAGTAGTAAGAGTTCCCACACAATATTCCAGTAACATGTCCATTGTGACAGGAATAATTAAGAAACATTGGCCCATTTTAACGCATGATGCTAAGATAAAGGAAATAGTAGGTGAAGACCCTAGCTTCCCTTTTAAGAATAAGAAATCTCTAAAAAGACACCTATGCTATCCTAGAGATGGTAAGGTAGAAAATGAAAGGAGAAGCAACATCAATAAAAGGAACTCCACCATGCAGAAAATGTAACCAATGTAAATTTATAGACACTAGCAACACTTTTTCACATCCTGATACTGGCAGAATATTTACATTTAACGTACAGGCTCCTTGCCACACTAAAAATATTGTGTACATAGCTGCATGTGACATCTGCTTGAATTTTTATGTAGGTAAAACTAACAGGGAATTCAGATTTAGGATACGTGAACATCTTCTGCAAATTAGAAATCAGAACCTTACAAATGCTTTAGCTAAGCATGTTAAGAATACAGACTCAGGACATGCATTTAGGTTCCAAGCAATATAAAAGATAGAGGAAAATGAGAGAGGGGGAGACACCACTAATAATACAGAAACATCAGAGACACGCTGGATTATCAGGCTAAGGGCTAATAGAGGCTCTGGCCTTAATGAGAGAATGCCCCTAAAACCAATACTTAGAAACAGACCTTTGGCCAAATAGTATAATAAATTGCTTTATGGTTATTTTTGTGTATAAATTTTAATGATTATTCAAGGCTTTTGGTTAGTATTTATATGTACACTATTCAATTTAATATATATCATGTATTTTTCTGTATTTTTATGAATTAACTCATTAGTTTAGTATGAACTAGCAGTTAATATATATGCAAGTAGTATCAAAGTCAGTAAGTAGTGGATGTTTTAGATGTAATGACCATAATTAGATATCATTGCAAGATGCCAATTAAGTAATTTGAGTTAATCGAGTTACCTACCTATATAGGATGGCCTTGCAAGTTCATATTTTATGTAAAGGTCTGAAGAAGTGGTGTGTGAAGCATTACGAAAGCGCTTACTGACAATAAAAGCTTGTTTTTATCATATATTGAGTTTCTTCAGCCACAGGTTTGGATTGTTGATATACTTTGTGATAATATTTTAGAAATTCTCAGAGGCAGTATACAAATAAATTCTGTCAAGTTTTAAAGAACGACCTCCTTGTGTAAAGGAATTCCACCTAGTCATCTGAAGTGCCACAGTTCATGTGGGCCAAAGCTAAGCAAATGAGCACATGTAATGTATACAAATCTGTTTCTCATGCAAGTGCCTCTTTAAAGGTATTCACAATATTTACTACCTTTCTCATGCAATAAGAGCATGAATTAGAAATGATGAGCTGTGACCTGTTTCCACCTAATGTTAACAAAAGAAAAGAATGTAAACCATTGCAGATTCTATGAAAATTAAACAATAGTCAAAGATAGCAACATTTAATTCCAAAGGATAGAACAATTTTGTTTTTGTGTAACTGCTTCACATGCAAATGCCATTTGGATATGAACAATTTGGTTGCTGAAGATTTTTTTAGACTTGCCTTTCCTTACAAAAAGTGAAACAGAGGAACCTGCATCACTTCAAGCCTTTCTGAAGTAAAGTATGTACTTAAATTGTAAATAAGTCGTGTTTGTTGTGATTAATGCTAGAGTGATCTTCCTCTGTGATAAAAGTATTGTAAAAATACACTTTGAATCCAAGAACAAAGTCAAGGAAAGCATGTTTTGTTGAACAGAGAAGGCTTTTCTCAAAACTATACAAACAATGATAAAAAAGCAGTTTTAAATAGTGACAACAGACAGCTTTGTTGAAAGAGGCATTGACATACGTCAACCAATGACTTCTTAACTATTCCTTCTTTTTATAGGCCTTGGTTACTTATTTGGAATCTCAGGGTGAGAATGCCCACACCTCTCTTCATCAAACTGTCTATGTTACCAACAAAATCTTTGTCTTTCATACTGAATTACAACAAAAGGTAGTAAGTCTTTTTATCTTTCTTACACAATCCACTTGAACTCCTAATTAAGAACTAAATGATGCATATTTTCACAAGTGCATTTCTATTCATTGGGTAAGACAAATGAGGTAGGATACAATATTATTCAATCAATCAAAAAGCTGTCTTCAGACAAAGTAAAAAGTGATGTGCATATGTCTGTGAAAAAAAACATTTCAAATTAATTTAAGATCTGAAAAACATCTAAAATTACATTAAGAACTACAATGTACTTACAGTTAAGGTTCTATATATCATAGAAATATGATGTACTTAAACACAAAGTTTGATATACATAGATTAGTATTTTTGTGGTTGCTTATAGTTGGAGAAGGTTAAATTCCATAATGCAATAAGCTTGGTCAATTGACACCATTAATGACTTTACCAAAGAATTAGGCTTTCAGTGTGTGTGTAATGGATAAGTAATGTATAGCAAGGGGACAGGGGGACGGGGGACTTTCACTGAAATGTGCTGCACGAAACCACTATCCTTTCTAAACCTTAAACACACACACACACACACACACACACACACACACACACACACACACACACACACACACACAAACATGCATGCATACACAGATAAACACACACACACACACACACACAGACACACACACACACACACACACACACACACACACACACACACACACATATATGCACACACATTTGGGTTGCAAGATCAACAGCTATTTTCTGTTGATCCATTTCAGCAAAATTTCAAAGTAACAAAGAAATTACAGTATTGTGTGTTACAGTGGTCAGGATTCACCCACTCCTTGCAGGGGGAACCCTCTTTTACTAAATATAATCACCTCCTAGGTCATGTAAAGTTGGAGAAAATAGCAATTTTGCTGAAGTAAACTATCAGTGAAATGGTTGTTTGTAAATCATTGAAATTCCACACAAGCATGTAAATCAGAGTGCAGTATGTGTGTGGTATGGAACGTATCTGACAAATCCAGTTAAATTTCATCTTTAGTTTTGAATTTGGCTATGAATGTAGGCCATTTAAGATTTCTTTTATCTATTTTATTTGGATTTGGATTTTTCAGCAGAGAACCAAGAAGAAAAGGTCTAGAATTACACTAAAATATGAGTCATAAAAACAGAAACGTAAAATAATATATGAAACAGAATAACAAAACAAGCACATAGATCTGCAGCAGTCATTGACAGTAACTTGAATATTTCAATCATATTTATTTACTGAGTAAAAAAGAGGAATCTAGAAGGTGAGCAGCAGAACATAAAGGTAAAACCAGTTTATAAATAATGCTAGTTAAGTTTTGTTGTGAGAATGCATGCTAGAAAGTGTATTTAAAGTTAATATAGTTACTTCCATTAGAGTGAGAGTTAGTGAGAATAGTATTAGTTGTTACTGGATAGAATTATGTATAAAAAAATTTATTATGAACAATTTGTTTACACAGGTGACTCTTTTGATTATTCCATTGAGTTACCTCTCACAAAGACAGCTGGTGAGGTCAGAGAGGAAAAGTAAAAGGAAAATTAGGTTTTGTTAAAGGGTAAAAGCAAAGCAGCCACACCACCACAGGACCACAGGATAATCCACCAAAAATAATGTATTGTAACACTGAGTGCTTTCGTCCACGGTTAGACAAGCATCAACTGATGTACAACTTTTATATAGTAAATGTAACAAGTCACATGACCCATCCTGTCTCCAGTGCTTGCTACTGCACATCTGATAGGTTAATACACTTCAACAAAGCCGAAAATGATGTTACATTATTGTGGTATAGAAAACCATACAAGAAAGGAAAATATAGTGGTTGAATTAGTTGTACACTTAATTGGTTTAATTATGTTAGAAATTCACCTTATTTTACTTTTGCATCACTGTATTTTATCATTAATGTATTTAACAGACATTATATCTATATACTGTACTGACTGACATAACTATACTGTCTCTGTTCTTGTTCTTGCCTTTGGCTCATAGATTCATAGGAGGTTATGAGGATATTGGCCCTAGGGCCTTTATAAGCCTAGCCATGTTATACCATTGTTCCCTTACTGACCAAGTTATATGGTCTATATTTACAGCATGAATCTATGATCAGCACAGACTGTTCTTATCCACGAGGGACATTGGTGACACCTCCCAGGATAAATTTACAGTCCCCCATCCAGTTGTCTAGGTTACACTTAAGTAGGGTCATTGAGAAGCTGTTATGTGAATTGGGAGATTGTTCCAGAGGAGTGGCAATCTCTGGGAGACATATCTGTCTCTCCAGCATGTCTTGTTAATGTCGCAGGCTACGTTAAGATCTCTAGAGCAAGTTAATCTTGCCCATATGACTTGTGGATGTGCAGTAATTCCATTAGGGCGGGGTCCAATACTGCTCTGTAGGCCAGGGACAAGTCATCTTTCAGCAGTCTATAAGATTAAGAGTATAGTGAAAGAGTCTTCAGGTCACCTATGTCTTTGTTGATAAGGTCCATGATGATTCTCTCCATGGCCTTGCAGATAAGACTGGTTAGGCTTATGGGTCTATAGTTCCCAGGGTTGGTTGATGGACCCCCTTTGTGCAAGGGAAATACTGTTACTGTTTTTCACTCTGCTGGGAAAAAGCTGTGTTTAAAGAGAGTACCAAGTGATTTTGCTAGATCCTATTTTAGACCATTTAGTTGGCAGCCTGGGAAGTTATCCAGTCCCATAGAGGCTATGTTTTTGGCCATGGAGAGCGCAGTTATGACCTGTTCTTTGGAGATACTAGGTAGATGACTGGTGATGGGTATGCTTTAGGCTATGTCTGATGGGGACAAGGGGGTGACATTTGTGCCAAATCTGTCTGCTAGCAGGTTGGTGATGTTCTCAGGGGTAGTATAAGTGGTAATATCCACTATTAGTTTAACACAAAGCTGGGCCTTTCTTGTAGATTTCAGACATAGCTAAGAATGCCTTGTTATTATCCTTATCTTTAGCTAGGGATACTAGTTTAGCTTCGTAATTGGCTTTAGAGGACTTTACAAGATATCAAATTTGCTTGTTAAAGCTGTGGAGGGTGTCCTTCCTCTGCTGAATCAGGTCCCTCTTGTTCTTGGACATTAGTTTCTTCCTGTTGTTGTATAACCTATTTATGTTTGATGTCCACGAAGGTGGCTTGTTTTTTTTTTTTTTTTTTGTGAGAACCTTGTTTCGATCTGTTCAGGGACAGCTGAAGCTATACATTTGTATAGGTGTTTATACAGGGAATTTGTGTACACCTCTCTATAGGAGTCATTGTTGACAATGGTAGCAGGGGGTTTGAAACTATTTATCCCATCATTTAAGAGGCTAAAGTTTGCTTTGGATAATGTTTTCATCCGTTTTGCTTTTGAGGCATGGTCAGGTATGATTGTTACTTCGAACGAGAGTGATTTATGATCAGATCTTATCAGGGAAGGCAATACACAAGGAGTAGTGGTGAGAACTAAATCTAGGGCATTTAAGCCCCTCATAGGGGTGCAGACTATCTGTACCAGAGTATTTGTATTAACAAAGTTCACTGTTTTTATGCTGTGACTCCCATTTGATGGAAGGATAGTTGAAATCACCCATGACCAAGGTGTTTGGCTGTATAGTGAGTGACTCAAGTAGGTCCAGGTAGGCAGAGTGTTTTTTGTGGTTCATGGTGAGGTCCTATAGCTAATAATGATGATGGAAGGGGGGGGGTTCCTACAGTTAGTTGGACACGGAGTAGATCTAGGGAATTGTACTGTTTGGCTAGTCTTCAGGTGTATTTGTCTTTAATAAAGATGGCTACACCTCCACCTATGGTCTTTTCATGCTCTTTTTGAGGTCTGAACATGTGGAAAGAATTATAGCCTTGCATGGCTGGGATGCTTTCTGAGGCCTTGAACGATGTCTCTGTGACTGCACAGACATCGGCATCTTCCAAGGTAAGGAGTGCTTCCAGTGAGCATAGTTTCCAATTTATACACCCAGCATTAAGCAGTATAACATTGAGTTTGTCTCTGGTGGGTTTTTTATGTCAGGGAAATTGCCTAAAAAAGGTACCACGAGGGAGGTAAGTACCTTTGCCAGTAACCAAAAGCCAAGAAGTGGCAGGTAAAGATCATCTCTGACAAAGCAGAGTAATCTGTTGACCATATCTTCACAGGCTGACAGATATTGGATCCCCCTGGATTGACACCAGAAAAGCCAATTGCTAAAGTCAGTAATTTTTTGTTTATACTGGGGCATCATCCTGGGTGAAGGTAGAATGCTGCTTAGGACTAGGGACATACCTGCCTGGGACACATAACCTGAGAGCTAAGTCATGTCTCTCTTCATATAGTCCAGTGAAGTATATATCAAGTCATTCACTCCAAAATGAACTATGACAGAGTCATAATGGTGTTTGTTGTTGAGAGACTTGAGTGCATGTGTGATCTAATGGATCCTGGCACCTGACAGGCAGCTGCCCGTGACCTTCTCCTTGTCCAGCCTGATGAGGGGGACATCCTTGTGTCTCACTATGGAGTCGCCTATGACGAACACATTTCGTTTTGAGGTGTTTTTCCTTAGGGACTTATTGGCTGAGACACTGTTGTGTGTATTATTATGTATAGTGGATTCCATTAGGTCTGCAGTGTGTGCAGTAGATTTGCCTCTTGGGAGGTCTCTGATCTTTAAGTAGGCTTCTAGTGAGTACCTCTGCATATTTGGGTTTATGCGTTGTCAGCTTATTATGTGCAAGAGGTGAAGTGTGTGTGCTAACAACCTGTTAGATATCTGGTTTGTTGTTATGTGAGAGAACTGATTCTAAATTCGTAGTATAGATACATCTTTCACATGTTGTATTTGTTTGTTTTAGGAGTAATTGGTTGTCAGTATACATGAGGCAATTGCTACATTGCCTCAGGATGCCCATTTCAATCAGGCTGGCTGGAGAAATCGTGCGAAACTAACCATCCATTATGGCAGGTATATACTGTAGCAACTATTCGGGAGTAGGCTAGATGGACCAGGTTTTGCTGTAGGAATAACATAAAGTGGCTACTCTGTGGAGGACTAGGGGTAGAAAACTGTGTCAGTGCTTCACAGTGCACAACTGAGCTGCTGTCAGGGCATCAGTGCACAACTGTGTTGTGCACAGTTAAGCAGGGAAGCTTAGGAGTGTTCCCTAGCAAATATCTAGGGAAAATTGTCTGCCTAGGCATTTGATTATATGCACGGCTATGCACAGCTGTGCTAAACCCCATTGTCCAATGCACAGCTATGTGCAAATGTAAGGCTTAAATACAAGTGAAGTTCAATTATTTTAAAATAAAGTAACCAATAGGAAAACCAAAGACTGAGCCTTATTCCAGCAATCCCAAACTCAGACGGGTCCCAGGCTACACACTTCTGCCACAAGGGTGCGGGGGGGGGGGGCTTCTTAATTTAAGATGGCTGGCTTTAGTGCTCAAGTGCTACCAAACAGTCTAGATTCAGCTTGTTTGAATCTAGCTCATGCTATAAAATGCAGAAGTACTAGAAATTCAAAGTGCAGAAATTCACAGTCACAACAGCAAAAAACAAGTTTAAATAAAGCAGCTTTTCAGCAGATTTCAATGGATACCATGGATTTAGTTCCAATTCAGTCCAGATCTCTGGCTAAAGTCAACAGTCTCTGAACAGCTCTGGTAAACTGAGCACAAACCCATAGAACTACAACACTTAAATAAAACAATTTTAAATAAAGTAAGCAAAGGTTTCTTAGACCAGTTCTTTCAAACAGTGATCAAATAAATAAATAAACACATTTTGCAAACATGCCTAAATGCTTTACACATTTTGAGGGATTTCTGCGAGGTAGCTGCTACTGCTTATTTTTCAAGATGGTCTGTTTCTTACCTCATTGCTGCCTATAAAGGTAACATAACATCCAAAGAGGATCAATGGCTTCCCTACAAAATCTCTAGGAGTCAGCAGCCTGCAGAAAAAAAAAGTTGAATAGCATAATGCTGAACACTTTTCTCCATAGGAAATCATTGGTTTGGGGGCATTTTTTTTTTTAATTCTGTTAAAGCACTGACTTTCGGGAAGTCAATGTTTCATAGCACAACTGGATCAACAGATCCGTCTAAAAAAAGTGCAAATGTTTAACTGAAGGAAAATATCTTGAAGTCCAGTTTCTATACTTTTTCTTACATTTTCAAAGGCGAAAACTTCTTGTCAGTATAACGAGCCTCCACTGGACCAGTAATCAATGAGCCTCAATCTTCACCACTGGCACCTGTGGGGGGACATTCACTGGGAAGATAACAAGTACACACACAGTATTTCCTGATGCAGCTGTGTGCATCAAGTGCAATTTCCCTTAAGAGCACACAGAGACCACAGTCAGTCTGGGGATGGTTTTTCCCTCTTCTTCCAGATCCCTAGTAAGACTCCCCACTGACAGAGCTATAGAGTTGAGATCTCAGTGGAGTGACCAAGCCAAGACCTCCAGCATCCTTTCTGTCCAACCAGTGCTTTGTGACCCTGCCCAAGTAGCTAACACACATACTCTTTGAGGTTTATACATATACATGCCTTTAAAAGGCTGGTACAGGTTTACTAGCTATGCCCCCTTCTGCCCAGACTATAAGGTAGTTACCATTGCCACCATCCACTCCTTGTCAGCTACTTTAGGGCCCTTAACAAAGGATATCCAATTTTATTGTGTAATATTAAAACTAATACAAATGGTAGTCTGACCAAGAGCAAGGCTGTTAGGAGTGGCCCACACAGTTTCACCAAATAAATATGCAAATACTCTCAAAACTCTATCTCTAAACAGATCAGCCACAATGAAAGGCTTAAATATATTTAATAAAAAAGAACAAGAAAATACTAAGTATGTATTCACAGTGACATAAGAGTTAAAAACCACAGGAAATATTTAAAGTAACATTGCAGTACAGGTGTACATAAATAAAGAAAATCAAAATTTAAACTAAGCTTCACTATATTCCTGACTGAACCTAGAAGAGTTACTATACCCTAATTACTTACCAATATAGCAAGGCAGATGTTATGAATGGTTCTTGTAATTGTTGTCAGGTCCAAGACAGAATGCAGAATGCTCTGTCTCACTGAGAGACTTCTACTAATAATATATAAAATATTACTACTGGGATAACTTGCAGAATTACATAATTTTTGGTCATCTGAGTTGTAGTTCTCATGCAACCCCCCATTGCTGGCAGCTGGCAATATTTGGCATCTACCTGTAAAAATACCCAGACAGGGGCTTTTGCTCAGATCTTTGGCAGGTGCTGGAAGTCATAAATCAATTGCATTCCTTCATGCTTACAAAGTAACAATTAGTTCACCCCAAAAACAATACAGAAAGCTTCTTAGTACTGACTTTGTGTCTCTAGGTGCATTGAAGCATCTTTATGGTCTAGCCTATAAAGTAATTTAATTTCAGATATTTTTCTAAAGTTTGCTGGACTGAGGTTAGCTCTTCAGTTTCCTCTGTTAGAACAGATACATTTAAACAGTTACAATAGTGCATGTACATTTCTGTTCTCTTCCAGTACGGTGCACTGTTGATACATTTTAAGCACAAGCACTTTACAAATACCTTTTCAACACAAACGTCTGTACAAAGCAGTTTGATTTACACATGACATACCATTCTGATACATTTGTAATACAAGCATCTTGTATAGATTAGTTTGATATTCACAAATGACATATAATTATTTACAAAATTCCAGCTAGCTGTGCTGACAGTACCCCCTTGCATCACACTCAGTGCTGGTCATTGCATGAAGGAGATTTTGATATCACTGAGACTATTTGTCTTAATGCCCACACACTTTCTCTTGAATTGCACCTTCAGAGTATGTGTGTAGTGTTTCTTTCGGTCACCATTTTGTTTTAGACACAAATGAAATGGAAAACAGAATCTGTTTATAGAATTGAAAATTATCCATTCATAGTGTCCCATCCAGTATGTGTGATATCTAAAGAATATTGCCTCAGTACTAGAAGCATAAACTAAGCATGCAGTAGAATCTATGCAGAATACCTGCTAATATAGTTACACTAGTGTCCATTTAATTACATTTTTGTGATTCATTCAAGGACTCTGAAGAAGATGACAGCATATGAAAGTATACTTTGTCCATGATTCCCTTTGTGAAGACATTTAAATTAGTTATAATTGCTTTAACATCAAATGTATTTACATCTGAAGATAATGTGAACAGTATAGAAAATGTAAAAACAGTGCACTTGCCACTGACTTTTACATTTCCTCCTGTAGAGTCAGGAAACTTTTCATCTACTTGCAAATATGTTAACTTAGGTAGTATTAGAGCAATATTTCTGTAGTTGCTACAGGCACTGGTGTTAACTATAATTTTAATGAATCATTTATAGATGTTTTATATTCAGATTTTTTCATGTATATTCTTGGGGTACCTTTGAAACTGCTTTGGGGCATATGTATATCACACATCTGAATTTCTTATATCTATATTTGGGTGGAAACATTTTATTTATTATCTAAGAATTAACCTTGTTTGCAATAAACCTGAGATAAGCAGTAATGCCCTCCAGATAGCTTAGTCACCATAGAATAGCCCAAACCATCCATGCACATACCCACACATGTATGTCTTAACATCTGTGGGGTCGCAGGTTTTTCTGGAAAATATAAAACAGCAATGCACAATATACATCAGCCCCCCCCCATGCTGAAAAGTTGTCTATCAATGTGACAGTATGACGCATACATAAATGCTACTCTCTGCTTAGCATATAGATGTTCCTATAAGCCTAGTACTAAGTATGGTCTAACAAGATTGCAGGTATTAATGAAACTGGTGACACCACATATGCATATGATACCTATGCCTATGCACAGAGGGACAGTCATGAAACATTTGTTGTGCCATGGTTATTATGTATGCATACATATTATACCTTTTACCAACAACCAGAGGAGTAGTCATGCAAAGTACACACTATTGTGGGAGCCATCCATGTATATCACACTCCTGCCTACACGTAAAAGTACAACTGTATGAACTTGGCAGTGAGAGTAGTGCCATGCAGAGGTATTTTTAGATACCTGACATACATATTATATGTGTAGCTAATGCATTGACAGGTAAGGCTCTTTCTCATTCTTGGTAGGTTTCTTCACAGGTGTAGTGATGAGCACATCTATAGGACAAAAGGGTCACATTAGACAGTGTCCCTTTCATGGCTTACAGTAATAACTCCACAGATACACTGCCAGGGATATACTGACTTAGCAGTACTGTAGCTTTAAATCCAGCAAGCCATTCTGCTAATGTTGTTATATTTAAGGGAACATTGCTTATCAGAGTAGGGAATACCCATGTCTCTGGTGAGCTGCAGTTCAATTGCCACCCAAACAGCAACCCACATCTGCATTTAAATAGTAGAACATGTAAAAGACATTTAATACAAGAGTAAAACATGGCCATTAAAAAGTTTGTCCTCTCTTTCTTACTACATTTATGATCATATCAGAGATGTAGATAGGGTAGAGTGAAGGGACAGCCACCGCCGATGTAAGGTGTCAGTGGGTACAATTGGCAGTACTGGCATTCAGTTTCTGAATGCCAATACTGCATTTGCAGTCAAGGCTGAAACATTCAGTGCTCAATGTTTTCTGAGCAACTGTTATCTGTGAACAGTCTAAGATTTACTATTTAAGCAACTGCTGATAGTCTTTCATTATGTAAGTTGACATGACTTAAACTGTTGATTTTAACTAACTAAATTAGCATTAAAGTTATATTTCTTTTTGCCAAAGTTGACAAAGGCCTTATATTCTTGTTTCCTAGCTGTAAAAGTATATTTCAGGAATAGTTTTCAATGAATACATTTGGCAGCTGTTGATATATATACACCAACAAGCCTTGCTTTTTTATGAAGTTGACCACATAAACTTTATCATTTAGTTTTCTTAAACTGCTGTGTGTTTTCTGGCAGAGGCTTTAACAAGGTCATGGTGTGATGAAAATGTCAGTCTTTAGAGACAAAATATATGAGGTTTGGCAACAAACCATTTTGTCCTGGGACATCTTCAACAGGGGTGGGGGTTAGATAACTATAAATGGGAGTTAAGAGGGATAAGGGGAGTTAAGGGTTAAAATTGGAGTGGGGATTGTTTGGGAGGAAATGTTGTAAGGGTAGGGAGGGGCTTAAGAGGTTTATGCAAGAGTAACTGGATAAGGGGTCACATTTTGGCGCAAACTTGCCATGGCAAGCTACGTCCGTGACGACCTGAAGGTATTCTGATGGATAGGTAGGCCTTAATTATTGTTAGCATATGTGGGGAAGGTGATAAAAGGGTGGTTGAGTAGTTGGGTCATTTTGGGGATGTTGGTTTGAGTTGCCTTTTTTTTTTTTTTTTTTTGGCCAGAGGGGTGCATGGTCCGAGCTGTCATTGGGCAGGTGCTGTGACCCTTTTGTCTCACTGCTGGGCTGTTGTGCATTTGTGGTGGAGCTCTGGGGTGAGTTGGCTTGGTCCACTGGTTGGTTGGGTGGTGGCCATTTGTAGTTGCTTATTGTGAATGGAGAATCGTAGAAAATAGTTACATGGATAACTGTAAAGTTAAAAAATAAATAAATAGAAGACAGGCAGCTTTGTTGGCACAGAAACTGCCAGCTTGTTAGGTCCTTTGCAGTGTTTGTTCCTCTCCTTTTGTTCGCCCTTGGGGTTTTGGGTGTCTTTCTTGTCGTGGCTTGTTTCGGTGGTGGTTTGCGGGCCGGAGGGAGCTGCGATGGCCATTTCGCGGATTGCGAGTGCCTTGGGGAAAATGTTGCTTCCAGTGCACGTACAGAGTTGCATCGGCAATTATTAATTAAAAAACTAACTTGTTGCTATATAGGCGAGCTGGAGAGGTCTTTGTGGATTACTGTTTTTCGGCCCTGACAGTTTATTTACTCGGGGTAAGTCATTGCTGCTTGGGTGGCCTTTTGGGTAGTAGCATTTGCTTTATTTGCTGGTGATTTTGGTTGGAAGCTGTTAACATGGTTTAATTTGTTGTTGTGCCATTTCTTGGTTTCTGCTGATGGTGGGCTGCAGTATGGTGCAGTTGAATTGGGGATGTGTGGGCTGGCAGCTTCCTTTTTGTTTGGGCTGTTGACGAAGTTGTCTTCACAGCAATTGAGAGTTAAGAACTATTGCATGGCAGGCAGGAGAGGTTAATCTGGAGTAGCAGGTGTTTCAGCAGTACTGAGTTTTGTGGAGTGCCTCTGTTTGCTAGTGAAGGTTTGGTGGCTGGTTTGGGTGTCTTCATGAGCGGTTGAGTGTGCGGGGTCGGTGGGGGCTTTAGTTCCTTGATGAACTGGCTTTGATTGCAAAGTTTGTCCATGTGTTGCTGATCGCTTGTCGAAGCAGGTGCTCATTCAAAGCTGCTAGCTGTTTTTTCCTGGGTCCTGAGTGAGATGAAGTTAAGACTGCCACTGCGCATGTGCATGGCGGCAATAGTTGTGCAATTTCTTCATGAAGAGGCAGGGAATATTAAGGAGTATGCCACGATTGTACAGTGTTTTACAGTACAGCCAGATTTGTGTGTTTAAGTGGCGATCATGTCAGATCGCAGTTTGGAAATCAGGATGTATACTGTAGTTGGCTCTTACCTTCAGCGTAGGCAGGCAAGACCTGCTATTCTGTTAACTTTGCTAGTTTTTATGAGTTCCACTGGCTCTTTGTGTGGGTTGGGACAATGTCTGTAAAGTGTTCCTGTCTTGGGGGTTCTGGTTTGCAGCTCTTCTTGCACTGGGATATTGGGTAGGGATGCTGAGGTAGAACTTAACATACTGTGTAAGGGGGGGGTCTGGCATAAGAAGGAGGTAAGTGGCAGCTTTGCCCTGCTGGAGGTGGAGTTGTACGATGCAGGACAAGGTCTTGATGTTGCTGCTATTTGTTGCATCAGTTGCACTAGCGGGTATGGGCAGAGGGGGTTTTTGGTTCTGAAGGCGGATCAGGACAAATTGTTTTGGCCTTTAGAAGCAGCCATTTGGCAGGGGCTGTTCTTGCAAGCACATAGGCCAACTGATGGATGCTAGGAAGCCCCATTCTTCTCAAGGAAAAACATGTTAAAAAAAAAAAAAAAGCTACAAATAATAGTTTATTCCTTAACAGTTATTTTAGTGTATACTTTAAAATATAGTTATCTGTTGTGAAGACAACACATACATGCAATCGATTTTAATAAATCCTGTATGGTCACAAACATTCTGCATACATGACACTATTTAATTTATTACAAGGCATAACATATCTAGGAAGTTTAAACCACTGCAGTTTTAGAAGTGCCAATCATTTTCAGTG
The DNA here is from genome assembly GCF_019279795.1 of Protopterus annectens. Taxonomy (NCBI): domain Eukaryota; kingdom Metazoa; phylum Chordata; order Ceratodontiformes; family Protopteridae; genus Protopterus; species Protopterus annectens. Next base: position 868,767,241 of record NC_056725.1, on the reverse strand, counting down.
ATGATCAAAACACTCCTTATAGTAGACCTCCGTTCTGCTCCATCCAGGCAGGGCTTCATGCAGGCCTATTTCTGTGCGCCTGGTTAATTGCATGGGGAGCCATAATGGCAGTGGGGGGGGGGTGGAGACTCTATGCATGCCTATCAACTGTACAGATTTACAGAATTAGTTAATTTTATTTCAGGTTTGGCTGTTGATAACATTGGAGGATTTCTGGCAGCTAAGGTTGATTCCTCAAAGCCTTCTGTTAGGAAATAAGGACAGACATTTGACATTCAGATTTAATACCCTTCAGTCAATTCCTGCTAAAGCAGAACCTTCTAGCCCAGCTTCCTAGTGGTGGCTGGCTTTGGTAATATTTTCTGATGTGCTGCTGCATCATTCGGTAGCAGGGGTGCTGTGCATCCCCTTGGTTTGGTGGAAGATTGTAGATGGGATTTCAATTGGTAGAGGTGATGCCATGGAAAGATTCAGCGGTGGCGTGCAGTCAGATATAGGATATGAATGGGGGAGGATCTGAGGTTTGCATTGGGGGTGGATTACAGTTTTCAGTGGCACAAGTAATTAATCTAGTCCAGGTTGGCGAAGCATTCATTGAGGAAAAAGAAAATTATAAATTCATAATCTAACAGTGTTTCTGGTATTAAACACAAGATCCCAAGTAAGAGCCCTAAAATGCGTTATTCAGCTATAACATAGGTTCATTGGTAAATATGTTAAGTGGGTACTGGAATGGTTCCTTTTTCTTAACTGACAGCATATTTAATGGAGACCAAATGTTAAGAAAGTGGTCTACTAACATACTTAGGACCAGTGCAATACAGTTGTCCAACAGTACACTTATTGGGATAGCTACATTACACCAATAAGTTGGATTTCTTAGTATATTTCACCTGGTCAGTACATTATTAGGATCATTACAAATCCTATTTCTATTGGCATTTCAGTTAACTGGTTAGGTTTTAAAATGTGCAAGAGGCTATTCAAGACTAGGCAGGATAAGGTAATACAGCAGAATATTAAGGTGGGGTGAAGTAAACCCTAACGAAAGATGTCTATATTTTATGATCAAGGTGTAATTTCGGTCATTAGTATATAAAGGCATAAGCTGTTTTCGCTGGATAACATATTGTTACAGGCCAAGTATGGGTGTTCAGCCAGATGTAGGTAAACTGCTTTCAACAGGCAGGAAAGAGATAGTGCTTCAAGGGGAAGGGCTGTAAGCAGAAGTTTTTTGGTATGTGTGCATTGGACTTGCAATTTTATTTATTTATTTATTTTTTACAGGTCTGGGAAGTGCAGAATGGTGGCAATCAGTGGCCTGAAAGAAGTGAATGTAAAAGGTGGGAAAAGTAGCATGGGCTCTGGCCAGTGAGATGAAGGTAGCAGTCTCAAAAGGTGATGGAGGTTCTTGCGGTAGAGTGGTGTGCAATGATAGCACAGGCATAGGAAGTGCAGACGGCATAATAGTCAGTGGCCTAAAGAAGTGGAATTGAAAGGTAGTGGTGCTGCTGGGGTTGAGTTTTGCTTACTGAAGTGGTGAACAATATGGTAGCTGGTTCATACTTCAATTGGTACTCAATAAGACACATCAGATTTAGTGCATTTTGGGTGGTGTAGGGACAAGGGGTGAAACTGTATATTCAGAGCACGGTATTGCAGGGTTGGGGATTGTTTATGGGGAGTCTGGGGTTCCCACTGAAGGGAGGGATGAGTCACACCAATTCCAGGATTATGGGCAGCTACTACCTTAATGGCCCTAAGGTGCTTTCAACTTAGCCAAGTTCAGGTAGTTAAGGTTCCTTATTTCACATGCAACACATGTTGCCCATCCCGGGAGGGACATGGCCATGAATTGTGTGGTCTTTCATGGGACTGAAGTCATTAATAAGGTAGACTTAGATGTCAGATGTTTGTTGCAGTATAAGGGTAGTGGGTAGGATGCCAGGATGACTATGCAATTGATTCATTATAAACATAATTTCAGTTAATCATTAGGAGATCAGTTGGGTGGAAGGGCGAGTTGCAGTTGGGCATGATGGTATGTCACTTACATGGACTTATTTTGGGCTGCATTGGACTTAGATTTCTGGTGGATTACATTGTAGGTATATAAATGGATATGGGATATCAGTCGTTTGGAGGGTGTTTTGTTTGTTAGAACATGTAAGATGGCATTGGATGTTATATCAAAGTTGGTAATGAGGATTGCTACAGCACTGATTGGAAGGGGGTTTTCAATTTAAATATTAACAGGTACATTGAGTAGTTAAACAGGACTGCAGTTGCACACAATGGTGCAATTGTTCTTGTGTGGCATTTTCGTGGTGTGGACTTAGTGTTTGGTAGTGGAAGTGGCAGATAATGAATTGAAAATCATTGTGGAGCTATTACTGGTAGTTAAGTGAGAGTCTATTTAAGGTTTAAGGGTTATGCTTCATTATGAGGTTATGGCTGGTAAATTTTGCATTGGTGAAGGGATTTTATTCAAAATTGGCCACATTGGATAATTATGTGATAGGGTTTGGAAGGTGTAGAACCACAGATCTAGTTTGGTTGGAGAGGGGGGTGTCCACCGAATGATGCTTGGCTTAAGAACTTTTAATGAGCTGGTGGGTTGTTGGAAGTTTGGTAGGAGAAAGGGGGGGAACAGCCTTGTCAGGCTGGTGGGTGGAGAAGAGGGGCAGGCTTGCCCTCTTCTGTTCCCCCCTCTGGTGTTGGATGTTCATTACAATAAGTTGGAAAAGGAAAGGAAGCAGTTGGGCGCTGCTTGGTAAATAAAATAGGTGAGTGGAGGTAAGAACGCTGCTTATTTGGCTGGATGGGTAATTTAATCAAGGGTAAATGAAGTGAGTACTGGGATGCTGCTTTATAAAATAAGTGAGCAGAGGTATGGCTGCTGCTTACTGTGTCAGGATGAGTGCACACTGTCCTGATTAATATTATCTGGATGTTTATGCTGTGATTAAATCAACTATGCTATGTTTCAGTTGTAATTAATAAATGTTGGTTAACAAGTTATGTTTATGGAAGTTTAATAAAGGTCATCAAATGTCATTTGGTGTGATGTCTTTATTGAAGGGGACCGGGACAATACTGTAATCTTGAAAATGTTTTTAAGAGTATAGCATTGTGTCATATATTATCTTTGGAATTTTAAAAAAGACAAGTTGTGTCGATATTTCTCAATAAAATTAAGTTTTAAGCAAAGCAAATTCTCTCAATATTTCTCATTATAGAAGTTATTCATTCAGCCTTAGAAACAGATTGCCAGTCACTTACCTGTCTCTTTTCAAACATCAGTTTATTTATCACATCATTACATAGTTAAGATACACAAAGGGGCATTCTGGTGGTGAATTTACATTTACAAAATTAAAGTATGCAGATGCATAAAAAATGACTGGTGTACCATGACTATAAATATATCATTGCTACCACATGGTTAATATATTCAATATTCTTATGTATCATTTTTTCTCAAACATGTTTACTTAGACTTGCTGTTAATTATATTAACATTACAGAAACTTCGCACTGGAATCAGACACTTTGAAAAATTCATCAATAAAACAAACTGTGATCCATGTTTCAAAACTGCAGCTGGGTATATACTCATGTTTAATTAATCATTGTCATTGTTCAAGCTAAAATGTCATGGTTCCTTTGAAATGAAATCATGGACACCAAAAATGCATCACTTAGTTAACATCTTGTGATACCATCCACAATGTCATTTTCTTTTTCAATGCAGGAGTAAAATATGAGAAATTACATCATAAACAAGTAGCAATTGCAATATAACAAAACATCTCAAGGTTAAATGCCATCATCAGTGGAAAGGAGAACCAGATATGTCAACCATAATCTACATCATCCTTTTTAACCGCACCTCACAGGCACATAATTTACTGTACTGTTATCCAGTGCTAACTCTGTCAGTCATCCTTGCCAGAACAAACTCCCCCTACTTCTGTAACTTATCTCCTGATAATTGTATACAAACTTTTTTTAGCAACTACAAGTTCACAAGGCTTCATAATGATTGTGTTCCTCCTTAAATTAAATTCATTGATAGGATAAAATAAAATGACCATCTAATAAAATTTCCACAGTACCTAAAATATTCTATGAACTGTGCCAAATATTCAGTCTAAGTGACCAGTCCACAATTTCCACTCTATTAATTAGGTAATACAGTATATCACTTAATGAATAAAAATAATATCAATTATTTTACTAAACATTTCTCCATAATCGTATAACATTTGCTTATGAATCCCAGGCTGTTCTTTACAATCTAGTCTTTCACCATCATATCCAAATCTTTCCTCAGACGTACTATACCCTTTATATTAGAGCCTTAAATTGTATTTAGTCATCCTAGTTAACAAAAGTATTCATCCCTATGTATCCACAGGAAGCCCTTGTATAATTCAATTACATTTCCTAATATAGCTCTCTTACCACCTAACAATACTTGTAAGAGCTTAACCTGACCATATGTATGTATATATATATATATATATATATACATATATATATATATATATATATATATGTATGTATATATATATATATATATATATATATAGTATATGTATATCTACATATATCTGTATAGCTACACACACACACACACACACACACAAACACACTCACACACACACATATATATATATATATATATATATATATATATATATATATATGTATATATAAACATAAATTATGTAGTCGTGCCACCTCTTAGTCTCCCCCATAAAGGATGCAGTTGAATCTGTTACCATTTTGTGTAAATTATGCTGGAGTGCTCATTTTCCCTGTGTCTTCATTAGGATACTGTGTAGATTCATCACTCAGCACCAGCATCGGCTGTGCAGACTCCCACACAAAAAGCAACACCATTGACACGTTTGGAAAATATTTCAAGCTTTTTTGCTGTATTAATTCAGAGATGAAGCATGTTTTAATAAATGATTGAAATGGAAATTTTTTAACAATCTTTTGCAACACTGCAGCATAAAAAATTGCCACTTTCTTGTAAAAGTTGGTTTATGTTACTGTTCCAACAATGTCTACCAAATGACTACTCATATATTGCTTCATATCCAGGCCAATATGTAGCTCATAGTTGGGCAGAATACACCTACTGTCAGTCAAGATGGATAAATCATGTAGAGTCCCAGTCTACTGGTGTAATAAGTTATGTACAGTAACATGAAGAGTCCCGGTATACTGGTGTTATAAGTTAGGCACAGTAACACATAGAGTCCTGGTATACTGGTGTAATAAGTTATGTATAGTAATATGTAGAGTCCCAGTCTACTGGTGTAATAACTTATGCACAGTAACATGTAGAGTCCCAGTCTACTGGTGTAATAATGCAGAGTAAGCACCTGGCTTTCACAGATGGGAAGCTGTATGTTGAACTGCAGCAAAGGTTCCAGTTCATATTAACAAAATAAAAATAAAAATCATATGCAACTCATGACTTTGCAGATGATCATATATTAAACACATTTTTGAAGATCTTAGCTCTGCAAACAGAAAGTATGACTTAAGAGCTGGCCCGAAGTCCAGGGTTCTGAAAATGACATTCCCAAGACTCAGCCATCTAGTGGTGGCATGCCTAATAATCTTGAGAGAATCAATGTCTGTGACTAAATCAAAGTCTTCCAATTTCTACTGTATTTGTGAGCTGCAATTACAGTGGCAGTACACATCAGATATTACTTCTTCCACTGGTGAACACAAAGCTTTGACTCCAGCTTCATTGAAAAGATCTGCCAAGTGGGAGAGACATCCCATATTCATAATTGTGGGGGTTATCTCTTTTAAATAAGAAAGGACAGAATTGTCCATTTCAGTCACTGATGAAACATTGTCTGAAGAATACCAGCAATCTTTGAGACTCTGACGTTAAAATTTGTCATTGTTGATATGAAGGTATCAGATAATGCTTGCCCACTCCCTAACACATATTCTGGTATATCAAGAAAACAAATTACATTTTTGCTAGCTATTCCATCTTAGATAACCCACAAGGATCACAAGAACTTTTTTGTAATCCATATCAGTGCTTTGGTCCATGTAAAGACAGAATGATGATTTTTCACAATTAACAGCATCATCATTATGACAAGGAGAACCCAGAACATCTTTTGTATGCAGGTTGTCATTGTTGCTACAGATGTTTTTTTTTTCTGACAATGGCTTGTTCCTCCCCATATGTTTTCACAAGGTTCACAATGTATTTGCCTGTTGTGAATGAGAATGACACAATATATGCTACAAGCTGTGAGGTCTAAAGAAATCAGCCATTGTTCTTCCAATTGCATGTTTAAAATTGTGTTGATGTTTCTCAGGGTTTGCTTGCTAATGCAAATCATTTCATCTACCATGAAGAATTGCAAACTCTGTGCCACAGGTCTTGCAGACTACATACTACACTCCATGCTTACTAATAGCCACTCAAATGATCTTGTCCATCTTGCTTAATAAATTGTATACCTCCTTTTCTTCTTTGGAGAGTTATCAGGATCCATGTCCACTCCATCTTGATCCAGACAGTCTGTATGTTGCAGTTTAGTAGAAAAAGTTTGTCAATGAGGGATCCCAATGACTATAGGAAATTACCAGATAATCTCTATAATGTATTCTGTAACAATGGATTTCAGAACAAATACTGACTAGAATGGATGATTGCAGTAAAACATATGAGCAAAACTCACTGAAGAATCATAGCAGTGTGGTGCATCTGGACCATATCTACAGATTTATTTTGTTCCATTCAGATGCAAGAAAATGAACTGAAAGAAAAAGTGACAAACAAAACAACAAAGCCAAAACCACTGGTATGAGCTGCAAATTTCATATGTATGTATGTAATCCTGTTTGCAAAAGTGAACATGCTAATAAACTGGTAAAAAACAAGAAATAAATAAAGCTTTAAAAGTAAATAAAAGGGAAAGTATTTTTTATAAACCCATTCTACAGTTAAACAGTAAAATTCTTAACATTCAAATGCAGTTGATACAAGTATTGTCAAGTGAATATCCTGGTTTGGGAGGTGGTGAAAATCAACATATGGGACCTGAAAAAAATGCATTTATTTCAGTATTTAGCTCTGACAGTCATGCAATTAGGCAAATAGTTGAAAAGAATTGGGTAGTATTAAAAGAAGATAGAAATATAGGACAAAAGGTAGGGGATATACCATATTTTGTGGACAAGAAGGGTTGTAATTTGAACAACTTTTTTTTTGAAAGTTTAAATCTTCAGCAGGTGAAAAGTAGGGCAAGTAATGGTCGAATGGTAAAGTGTGGGCGTGGTTCTATCTGTGTGTTTATTTTAGAGGGATCAGAGTAAGTTATTCATTATTTGCAGCTTTGTGTATATGAGAGGTATGATTGCATCACAAAGAGAGTTATTTATGTGGCCTGCTGTGACATCTGTCCTCCGTTTTATGTTGGGAAAGCCCAAAGAAAGTTTAGGGACAGGATATTATTTATTTATTATTTATTTATTTATTTATTTATTTAAATTTGTTGACCGGGAGTGTCCAACTGGACTTAGGTCCATTTTCAGCAGAGGCCCGGGGAGAAAAGCTCCACAGTTAAAATAAACAGACAGTAGTTACATTGGATTACATAGCGATTAACAATTTAACATAGCAATTACTTACAACATATTTACAGATGAAGAACATAGTACATCAGTAGACAACTAGAATCTTTATCTGTGAAGTACATAACAGACATTAACAAATGTTACAATGAGAAGTTCCTTCCGTATAATAAGTACTAGGCTTATGAGCATCTGAGCTTGCTATAATTAAGGTAGTTAGTGGAATGGACAGAAAGGTAGTGGTTGGATGGGGTGGATGATATTAGAGTGGGAGTTGCAAGGGCATAGCCAGCATGTTTTTAGGTGAGCTTTTAGTAAAGTTTTGAAGTGGGTGCATGATGGTATGGAGGTAATTGTGGATGGGAGGGAGTTCCATAATTTGGCTATGGTGCAAGAGAATAGTGCTTCACCAGCAGAGTTATTGGCTTTAGTGATCTGCAAGTGATTTTTGTTGCTGGATCTTAGTGGTCTGGTGGTGCGATAGGGTTGGAGTAGATTCTGGAGGGGATGAGACATTTAGTGGATGGTTTACTAGTTTGTGGGCAAGTGAGTGTTGATACCACTAAAGGAGGTGAGGGAGTTCAAGCCAGCCCAGTTCAGCAAGTGAGAGACAGTGGTGACTATGGTAGGATGCCCCTGTGGCGAATTTGGCAATTTTGTTGTAGCAGGTCTCTAGCTTGTTTAGATCGCATTGCCTTAGGTTGGTATATATTGGAGAGGCATAACGTAGGGTGGAGATAAGGTGGGAATTTGCTATTGAAATCTTTGCTGCTTTGGTGAGAAATTGCTTATTTCTGTATAACGCTCCTAGTTTTTTGTGGACTTGTTTATGGTCATGGATATGTGAATGTCAAATTTTAGTTTATTGTCTATTTCCACTCCTAGCAATTTGGTGTGTTCAGTTGGGTATATAGTGGTGTTGTCTTTTGCTGTGATGTTAAAGTGAGAGTTGTTTTGAGTATGTTTGGTGGGTTGGAAGATGAGTAGTTTAGTTTTGTTTGGGTTGAGTATTAATTGGGCATCGGATAACCAAGTTTCAACAGAGGAAAAGGCTTCCTGTGTGACTTTTTGCAGTTTTGGTAGGGACTAGGCTAAGCAGATGATGGTTGAGTCATCTGCGTATTGTATGAGTGTGCCATGTTTGGTGGCAGAGGCTAGATTATTGGTGTAAACAGAGAAGAGTAGGGGTCCAAGGATGGATCCTTGGGGAACCCCTATGGAGACAGATAGTTGGGGAGATATGTCATTCTGCCATACAATGGATTGTTGGCGGTCAGACAGGTAACTCTGAAACCAGTTGGTTACTGATTGCGAGAAGGATAGGTTATTGAGGACAGAGATAAGTTGTTTGTGTGGGACCATGTCAAATGCTTTAGATAGGTCTAGGAAAGTAGCAGAGGAGAAATAGCCATTGTTTTTATGCTGAAGGATAGTGTTAGTAAAGGAGAGTAAGGCAGTGGTGGTGCTATGGTTTGGTCGGAAACCACACTGAGTACTGGAAAGGAGGTTGTTAGTAAGGAGGTAGTCTGAGACCTGAGAGTGTATGCATCTCTCTAGTATTTTGGAGAGTGGAGAGAGAATAGCTATGGGACAGTAATTGGTTAGTTCTGTGGAGGGTCCATCTTTGTGGAGGGGAATTATATGTGATACTTTCCACAGTGTGGGAACGTAACTTTCTGACAGAGATCGGTTAATCAAGATGGATACTGGGTAGGCCAGAGCATCAGCTGCGATTTGTAGGTATTCACTTGGGAGGATGTCTGCTGCTAATCTGGTGGGTTTAAGTTTAGTTAAGAGTTTTTTTATGTTGGAGGTAGGTACAGGAGAAAAAGAGAAGGCAGTGGGGAGATTACTAGTTGAAGGTGTGGGTTGGAGGGGAGGGGGGTTGTGTTGTTTAGCTAGTGATAGTATGGTTTGAGTGAAGTGTGTGTTGAATAAGGTAGCAATATTTTCTGAGGAGTGAGGGATGTTAGGAGGAGGGGTACTGACTTTACCTGGGTGGAGGATGGAGTTTATGGAGGACCAGAATTGTTTGGGGTTGTGTTGTGAGGAGTCTAGGGCAGACAGGTAGTATTGGAATTTGTCTTGTTTTATTAGCTTTTTGACTCTGTTGCATAGTTCTAGGAATTTCTGTCTAGTTGAGGGGGTTTTGGTTTTGCGCCAGTGCTCCCAGGCTTTATCCCTGTTTTTCATTTCTGACTTAGTGGTTTTCTGTAGCCATGGGGAGGGTTGTGCTTTGGTTCTGGCAAATCTTATGGGGGCATGGTAATTAAGGATGTTCAGGAAGATAGTATTAAAAAATTCAACTGCGTCATCTAGACTGAAGTACTTTAGAGGATGCCAGTTACATTCTTTGAGGGATGAGATGAATGTGAGTGGGTTAAAATTTTGTTTTTTACGTATTTGACGGTAGATGACAGGTTTAGCTTGGTATAGGTATTTTTTGCGTAGGAATGTTGGGGAGTGGTCACTGAGGCTATCAGATAAGCAGCCTGTTATATATGACTGGGGGCTCTTACTGACTAGTATCCAATCCAGGGTAGTGTGCTTGCTGGAGTTTTTATTTATCCTGGTTGGTGGCTGGACTAGTTGGGTGAAGCCATGAAGGTTTACATGATGGGTTGGATGGTTGCCAGAACAGGATTGCCAGTCAATATTGAAATCACCTAAAATGATAGTTTCTTGGGGGAGATGGTGGGTAGACCAGCTGAGGAGGTTTTCTAGTGGAGGGATGTTTTGGCCAGGTGGGAAGTAGCATCCAATTATGTTGATGGTTTTGTTTTGGTTTATTTTGAGGTTGGTATATATTATTTCTTCATTGCCTATTTGTGGAGCTGATGATTTTAAGATCTGGATGTTTAGATGCTGTTTAAATATTATAGCTACACCACCTCCTTTTTTGTTTAGCCGGTCTACTCTTAGTATGCCGTAACCTGTAGGGAGTATTTGCTCACTGGTAATGTGAGGTTTTAGCCAGGTTTCTGTCAGGATGACTATATCTGGGGAGTACAAGTCTATGGCGGCATGGAGTTCATGGACTTTGTTGTTTATATTTCTAATATTTAGGCTTAGTAGAAGGAAGTCACTTGACTTTCTATTGGCTGTAATATGGGAGAAGTTGTGGTTTCTAGTCTGATTATGAGGATTGGGGTTGGAGATGGTAGGGCCAGGGTTGGGGTGGATGTCTCCACTTAGGGCTAGTTTTGTTATGCATTAGGTTATTAGTTTTCTCAGTTTTTGAATGTGTTTGTTTATAAGGGAAACTTTATGATTGTGCTCTGTGGGTAATAGGTATGGTGGGAGGGTTACTATGTTAAGTTGCAGGGATGCTTTATGTTTGAGTAATATAGTTGGTAGAATATATGGGGCGTGCATAGGGATGGTTCTTGAGCTGGTGGGAGAGGAGCTAAGTGAGGGTGAGACATGAGTGGTGGTGTGAGTAGTAGTACAGTGGTAGTGGTTGAGTGGGGGAATGATGGAGCTTTGGTAGGATGTAAGATATGCAAGGAGAGTGCATGCAGTGAGCATAGGTAAGGTATGCTTGTACATGTTAGTTGAGGAGGTGTGATAGTAGTGGGAAGATGGAGGAGGTAGTGTTGGGTTAGCACTGTGGTTGGCTATTGGAAAGACGGGAGGGGTTTGTGAGTGCAATAAAGGTGGGACCACTGGGGGTGGTAGGGAATAAGGGCCAGGGTGGGGAGCGAAGCGGGTAGAGACCCTGTATATATGTATAGGATATTGGAACATAATGGAGATATTAGAAATATGCGTGATACTAATGCTTTGGTTCAGCATTTAAAAGAATGTTCTAATCATAATTTTAAATATTTTGCTGTTGAAAAAGTTAATAAAAATGAGTGTGGGGGGCTATTGCCACTTTTATTAGGGAAGCGAGAGTTGTATTGGCAAGTGTTTTTAAATGCATCAGTGGGGCCTGCCCTTAATGATGTGATTTCTATTCTCCCTCTTTTGAAATTAAAATCATTGATTAGGAAGTAGTAGCGGGCGGCCATGGTGGTGCAGCAGTTGCCGCCTCAGAGCAAGAGGTTCTCCAGTTCGATTCTTGGCTGGGTTGCCTTTTGTGCGGAGTCTGCATGTCCTCTCTGTGGTCGTGTTGGTTTGCTCCGGGTGCTCCGGTTTCCTCCCATATCCCAAAGACATGCTGTAGGTGGATTGGACACTCTAAATTGGCCCTAGGTGTGAGTGTGTGTGTGTGCCTTCTGTGGAAGGTTGGGTGCCGGGCTGGCAACTAGACACTGTAAGACTCCACTGCCAATCATGAGCGGACAGATGATCCACTGTGGCGACCCCCAACCGGGAAAAGCCGAAAGAAGAAGAAGAAGATTAGGAAGCAGTAGTGTTTTTTGGTACAATTTTGTGACACAGATTTCATTGTTGGACTTGCATTTTAAGGGGAAGGTTTTCGATAATCGGCCATGTAAGTTTAAGAATTTATGAATGAAACTGTGGCTTGGTTTTGACTGGTTACCTTTAGGGGCTTGGCTGTGAAGTAGTGATTTTGTGTGTCTTAAAAGTGGAAATTAATATTTTTTCCAGTTTTTAAGTTGTTTTTCTGAAGAAGTTTTTAATAAAAGATGAAAACGCTAAAAGTTGCATTTGTTAAAGCTTTATTTATTTCTTCATTATTTACCAGTTTATTAGTATTTTCACTTTTGTGAACAGAATTACATACATTGTGAAGTTTGCAGCTCGTAGCAGTGGTTTGGCTTTGTTGTTTTGTTAGATGCAAGAAAAAGGACAGCCTAAGTCAGCAGCTGTGTCGATGTTCATCCCATAAGACAACACTATCTGTTGTCATACTACAATAATGAAAAGACATTGCTGCATCTTCCTTTTTAACGATAATACACAAATGACAAATTTAAAACTAATTTTACTGAAGTATAAAATAGCTGCGGCAGACCAGCCCCCCCACCCACAGAAGTAGAATAATAGTCCTCAGAACATATCCCTGACACTGTATAACAGCTGCTTCTCTCTGGCTAATCCTGGTCCTTTCTGATCCTTTTGCTCACAAGGAATGTTTCCATGGTTATGTCTATGTTTTGTTCAGCCACAAACCTGTGGTGAAAAAGGTTTGTGACTTCTTATGCCTTTGTATGCCTCTGCAATGTTGATTGTCAAGCTTCTGCTTTTGGTCTGCCTCTTAACTTGAATTAGGAAGAAGGGATGATAGCATAACTTGCTTTTTGAAGACATCTGCATCATTATAAGTACAAAACACCCATATTCCATTTTATCATCTTAAATCAATAATAAAAAAACATATAAAGCTTCCCTAACAACTCCTCCAAAAATATCAGAAATCATCCTGCCATAGGACAGAGCAAATGTACTTGTAAGAGCATAGGACTTGGGCAAACTTATGTTCAGGAACACCAAGTGGTACCAATAAATTTTAGAAAAGTACTTGCAGAAAACTGGAAAAGGCAAATGCAGTCAGAAATTGAAAAAAATCCATTTGAGAAGAACATAAAAAAATTCCATTTGCCCAGAACACATCTGTGTTTTTTTTAATAGGAAGGAAACATAAGCTTCTTAACAGTCACACATCTCAGACCTCTGTACTGAGGTGTCATTATATGAATGACACTGCATGTGGTATAAAGAATGGAAAATGGGTTACACAATGTGACTACAATCAGCTGCTGGATTCAACAAAACAGTATCAGCAACATTTTTTTTCAGCTAGACTTTCACACCAACTAGCAGCTGTGGGGTGTCACAAGCAAACAACCTGCATACATCATTGGTTTACGGAGCATCTTTTGAACTCAAAACAAATGTTAATCTTGAGAATAGTAAATGCTATGACAAAGATGCAGACAGCAATATACGCATTAAAATATCTTTACAATGATAATAGTTGGTGCACAGATACAGTTGTTGCAAGAACAGTACAACTCAAAATTCAGTGCATTGAATCAGGCTTAATAAGAGTAGTACAACTGAAGAAATCACAGGACAATGTTCACTGTGACCATGCATCATAAAATGTTTGCTGAGCATATATCACAAATTAGTAGCTGCTGACACATGCAATATTTCTTACACATGAGCTAATATGTTAGAAGAGCATGTTTTATATTAACATGCATTTTCTGAAAAAATTAGGTCTGAAACCCAAATGACTGCCATTTATTGACTGCAATCCTCAGCAGTTTGCCAGACAAACCAAAAATCTTATACAAAAAAAAAACAAAAAAGAAAAAATATGAAGCACATAGCTCGCAGCATCTTTGCTCAAGAAATCAGGGACAAAGTTAACAAATTATGGAGGTCAAAGGCCCAAAAACCATTGACATTTTTTCAATATTGCTTTTCTATATCTAGTTGCTAGCCTGTATTTTCTGAAGGATATGAAGTCTGAAGCTCAATGGATCATAACAGAGTTTACAGTAGCAGCTATTTTCTAAAGAACATGACGTCTGAAACATAAATCTCTGCCTGTCTATTTGCCTGGAAACCACAAGCTTTATGAAGAGGAGACCAATAAAAATATGAGGCAAAATTATGGACATTCTGGTTAATCAGACACAAAGCCAAACAAACTATGGTAGACAGATGCCCAATGTCATGGACAGTTCTTAAATACAAGTTGCTCTTATTTTGCTGGAATGACAGATATTACATTAGTGTAGGTTTTCTTAAGGCTATAAAGTCTGAAACTCAAATGTCTCATTATTTAGTATGACTATTTGCCAGAAAACCATCAACTTTATGAAGAACAGACCAAAAAATATGAGGCAAAATGAATGACATTCTGATTAATCACAGGCAAAGCCAAAATAAATTATGGGGAGACAAATACCCAAAGTCAAGGACAATTTTGAAATGCTACTCTTCTTTCCTGACTGAGATATGCTCTTATGAATGTCTATAATTATCATTAGAAAGCTGGAAATTAGCAATGATAATGTAGACCACAGATTATCCCTTTCCCACCCAGACAGTAAATAAATAGGAACTTGTATGATGGTTACGCACTTAGTCCTAACTGTGTAACTGGAAGGAGCTAGTTCTTTTCCCATTGGACACCAGATGGCTTAGTGGTTAAGGTCTTCGCCTCCGATGCACAAGGTACAAGGTTCGATCCTGACCTCTGACTAATGCCTGTTTAGAGTTTGCATATTCTCTCTGTGTCCCTGTGGGGTTTCTCCCATGTTCAAAAAACATGCTGAGTGTTTCCATCTCAAACTCACCAATGAATGGAGCTGTGGGCAGCAGCACAGACTCTATATGGTGCCCAATGGGGGGAAGAGTTGTAAAAAGACCAACTGCTTTGGGCATCTATTGTGTTGCGCAGTATCCTCAAGATAGGAGAACACGGATCACAAACTGCGCGCCGTGGCAGGGCTAGCCACTCGACGGTGTAAAATATGGATCTAGGTGATTCGGTCATGTTGACTGTCGCCAAAAAATGGGCATGGGTAGTTTCCAGTGATAAGTGGGTTGAGGACCCAGCCTACTCTCTGACCTACGCCAGGGACCCATGCTAACAGTGGGAGGGGTATATGTCCCCCTATTGGCCAGAGTGTGCCCGCCATAAAAGCCCAGCAGCCCTGGGTCAATATGCTACTGGCTGGCCGGTGTCTAGTTGCCCAACCTGGGTTACCTGGGATAGCTCTGTTGAGTGAAAGCTGGACATAAAACCAACCAACCTGCCAAACATAAACTAAGAATTGCTACGCTTAATGTAGGTTCACTGACAGGACGCAGCTTAGAAGTGGATGACATGATGATACGGAGGAGGCCGGACATCCTATGTATCCAAGAGATGAGATGGAAGGGCAGTGCAACAAAGCCACTTGGCTTGGGATCCAGACTCTACTACTCAGGTGGTGGACAGGCTAGAAATGGTGTAGGAATTGTGATGAGACAGAGGCTTCAGAAGTCAGTGAGGGATATCATCAGAATTAATGACAGACTTATGGCAATCAGACTCCATTGTAATGATAGGACAGTATTCATAATCTCAGCCTATGCCCCACAGCAGGGTTGTGATAGTGAGGAAAAGAGTGCATTCAGACAGCAGTTGCAGGACCTACTAGATAAAGCAGGACAACATGAATTGGTGTTGATAATGGGTGACTTAAATGCACATATCGGGACAGACAGAACAGGATATGAGGACTGCCTGGGTCCACATGGGTGGAGCAATAGGAATAAAGAAGTAGAAGCCATTCTAGACTTCTGTCTGGCAAATGGCCAACACAGTGGTTCAGAAAGAGAGACAGTCACAAGATCACATACAAGAGTAGCCAACATGCAACTCAGGTAGACTTCCGCCTAGTAAGCAAAAGGCACTGGGGTAGAATCCACGATTGCAAAGTCATCCCCAGTGAAACAGTCGGTTCACAGCATAAACCAGTAGTTGCCATAATCAGCTGCAAGCAGTGGTCAGAGAAGGCTCTAAGGTCAACAGAGACCAGACTGAAGACCTGGAAGTTGACTGGAGAGAAAGTACAGCAGTTCAAGGAATTACTCAGGGCTCTAGCACCCCAAGAAGAGGAGAAAATAGATGGAGTTGAAGAAGAGTGGCAGCGCCTAAAAACAGCATGTGTTAGGACTACAGAAAAGATATGTGACCGAGCCAGGTATGGAAATAAGGTACATAAGGAAAGCTGGTGGTGGAATGCAGAAGTGCAGGAAGTAATCAAAAGAAAGGAGGAGTGCAGGAAGAAGTGGGAGATTGAAAAGACTGACCAAGCTAGGAAGGACTACTGGTTGGCTAACAAAGAAACTAAGAAAGAAGTTGCAATAGCAAAGAATAGGGCATCAGAGGCACTCTATCAGCTTCTGGAAAGTGACTCAGTAAGGGGCACAAAGAAACTATACCAGGTTGCAAGGCAAAGACAGAAAGATAAAGAAGATAGTCAGACACCCTTCATAAGGGATTCCAGCAACAACCTGCTTACCAGCCCACAGGACATCAAAGGCAGATGGGAGGACTATTTCCAGCAGCTTCTGAATGAAGAAAACCCCACAAAAGCAGTACTGCCCCAGAAACAGCCTACAATGAGAGTAGAAGCTTAGAAGAAGTAAGAGCAGCACTAAGGAAAATGAAGTCAGGGAAAGCAGCAGGCTCAGATGAGGTCACAGCAGATATGATAAAGATGCTGGGTGAGCTAGGGGAGAAATGGCTCCTGAGGGTACTAATTGCAGTGTGGAGAGAAAGGCGTATTCCAGATGACTGGAGAATAAGCATACTTGTGCCAGTGTACAAGAACAAAGGGGACATCCACAACTGTGGACAGTACAGAGGCATCAAACTCCTACCACATTGCATGAAAGTTCTGGAGAGGGTGATTGATAAACGGTTACACAGAATAGTAGAATGTAAGATGGGAGATGAACAGTTCGGATTCAGATCAGGATGCAGCACAATTGACCCAATGTTTGCATTGAGACAGATACTTGAGAAGAAACAAAAGAAGAGGAGAGAGTCAAACTGGGCTTTCCTAGACTTGGAGAAAGCATATGACAGGGTCCCAAGAAAGCTGATATGGGCAGTACTGCGGTGGTTTGAAGTCCCAGAAACATTGGTAGAATTAGTACAGGCTATGTACAAGGACCCAGTGACTCAAGTACGAACAGTGTTTGGCCTCACTGAGGGGTTCCCAGTGGGAGTGGGTGTACACCAGGGTTCAGCTCTGAGCCCACTGCTGTTCATACTGGTAATGGACTACATCAGCAAGCAGGCTGGAGGGGTCAGAGCAACAAAGCTGCTGTATGCAGATGATGTGGCAGTACAGGCAGACTCTTATCTAGAACTTCAGCAAAGGATAGGAGAATGGAATGCAAATCTGAAGGCACATGGGATGAAACTAAGCACAGATAAGACAGTGGTAATGGCAGCAGATTGGAGAAATCAGAAGAAGCTGAGAATAGAGATAGATGGGAAGATAGTGGAACAGGTAAACAGCTTCAAGTATCTGGGAGGGGCGGTTGAGGAGAAGGGTAGTCTGAATGAAGAGGTCAAAGCTAGAATCAGAGGGGATGCAGCCAACTGGCATAGAGTATCAGGTGTAGTATATGACAGAAGAATGCCAAAGAAGCTGAAAAGTAAGGTGTACAAGACAGTGGTGCAACCAGTACTGCTGTATGGTACAGAAACCTGGGCAGTAAAGGCAGAACAGTTGAAGAAGGTAGAGGTGATGGAAATGAAGTGCCTGAGAAAGGTGGTAGGATGCACACTGCAGGGCAGGCGAAGAAATGAGGACATAAGAGCAGAAGCCAAAGTAGCTCCAATTGCAAAAAAGATCAAAGAAAACAGATTACGATGGTATGGGCACATGTGTAGAAAATCAGAAGACAATCTGGTGAGGGAGATTTGGGACAGACAGGAAGAAGGTAAGAGGAAGCGAGGGGGTCCAGCAAAGAGGTGGATGGATTGTGTGAAAGAAGACCTGCGACAAACAGGCATGAGTGTTGAATAAGGCAGGAGAGTGGCACTGAAATGAGAGAGTTGGCGACAGTTAATACGATACCCCGACCCCATGTAAATGGGAAAAAGGGGATGATGATGATGATGATGATGATGACTCCCCTTGACTGTCCCCACAGTTAGGTAACTAATAATGAACAATATATTTCACCTTTCAAGAAACTGGACTGGACAGTAAAAATGAAGCACCTTTGAAAGTAAAATACATACTCTTTTGGGTCGCAAGTTATCTCTCCACAGCCTTTATGCTATTTGTATTCCATCCAGCTTCCCAAAGCTCTGCCCCTGCCCCACTAACACACCTTCAGTCTCACTGCTGATTGGCTAACTCCAAGGAAGAAAATCATTAGCCAGAGTGAAGATTTCTTCTAGACTTTCTTGGACATACAAAGAGAGGAGAGCCTAACAATCCTGAATCCCAAAAAGCAATAATAACTGAGAAATATATAAACTAGAAACAAACAAAAACCTACTTTATATCCCAACTACAATTATTATACAACAGAAGGGAGATGGTGGGTGGGTTAACCTATTGCAGTAGTGCGGAATTCAAGCATCTACTGTTACAGGTAGGTGAAACTTATATAACTGAACTATGTTCATCATTCCTACTGCTGCAGTAGCCTTTAGGCTATATGAATTGACAAGCAATGCCTATCCAGCTGAGGAGGAGGAGTAAGGATACAGAGCCAGGAGCCCATGACAAATGCTTCTAGGAAAGCTGGTCCTAGACCTTGAAAAGGCATCCAGTTTTTAATGCTTTATAAAAATATGTATGGAGGGTCATGTAGCTACATCTAGAATGCTTCTAGAGTCCCTCCTTTCCAGTATACCATTGAAGAAGACAAAACACTTGTATAATGTGCCTTGATAATGCCTGGAATTGATTTGCTGAAATGGGAATAACAAAAAACAATAGCTGAGGACAGCCACCTGGAAATAGTCTTTTTAGACAAAGAGTTTCCCCTTTTTGTCCCTTGATAAGAAACCAATAGCTAATCAGCTTTTCTAAAGGGCTTAGTTCTGTCAAGATAGTATGTGAGCTTCCTATGCCTGTCCATAGTATGTAGAATCCTTTATCTCTCGAATTTAGGTTCCTGGTAGAAAACTGGGAGATTAATGGCTTGTTTCAAAGTAATCTCTGAAACCACTTTGGGGATGAATGAGTGGTTTGTTCTTAATGAGACCCTATATCTGTGGAAAATCAGATAGATCTCACCCACCATGAGACTTTGCAATTCAGACACTCTTCTTACAGATGCCTAAGCAATTAGGACTACAGTTTTCCAAATCAAGAACCTTAAATTAGCTTGATGGGCAGGTTCAAAAGGTGATATAGTCAACTTCTGCAGCCCAAAGTTCAGATGCAAATAAGGAGCAGCCTGTTTACAAAGAGGTAGCAGGTGTAAAATTCTATTCAGAAATCATTTTACCATACACAGAGAATAAAGAGAGGGAACCTTGGGTAGATATGCTGAAATGGCTCCAAGATTAACTTGTACAGTGGAGTAAGATAGGGCAGAGGAAGGTAAAACACACAAATATTTGAGCACCAGTGGAGCAAAATCCTTGATGGGCCCTGGTTATTTGTTAATCAAAAACTAGAAAATGGTTTCTACTTACTAATAGAGGATTTTATAGTCATAGGCTGTCTTGCTTCCTTTAGTACCAGCTGTGCATCCTCATGAATAAATGCCTAAAAGATATTGGAATTAAATCTTCCAGGCAGTCAGTTGAAGCTAATTGAGTCTGGGGTTTATCAAACTCCTCCTGTCTTATGTGACTACATTCGGTCTGTGAGGAAGCTTGCGGTAATTGCTCTTGGCTATGCCATAAGAATTGATGACCAATTTTGCCTGGGCCAAAAGGAAATCATCACAAGTGTTTTTGGAGAATCCTTTTGAATCTGCAGGATTACCCTTGATATTATTTAAAAGGGTAGAAAAGCATGAATGAACATTCCCTTACAAGGAATGGAATTGCATCTGTTTTCCAGGCTTACTTGCAATGAGCCTTGGAGCAAAATGTGTTCTTTTGTCAGTTTTGAAAGGAGGCAAACAGATCTTTTTTGAAATGTTTCCCACAAATGGATCAGTTCCTGAAAGACACGTTCAATCAATTTCCATTTGTGAGGCTCTGTCCAGGTCCCGCTCAGTTTGTCAACCAATATGTTAAGATTCGATGGAATGTAAGATGCTTGGAGCATTAAGTATTGTTGTACAGCTACACCCAAGTTGTCATTGCAAGTCTGCATAGGTGACATGACATATACCTCACTGCTTGGTTACAAATCACATGACTGTAGTATTGTCTGTAATCATGTGAATAGGTCCTGGGACCATAAGTGATAGAGAGACTTTAAGGTATGGATCACATGCAACATCTCTATTATATAGCTGTGCTTTTACCTGTCCAAAAGACTCCACATGCCTTGCACTTTTAACCCCATGGAAACTACTGCTCATCAAACTCTAGCCTGTCTGTGGTGTAAGGTTGGTTTGGGGTCTGATGAGTGAAAGGAAACCTAGGTTCAGCTAAATATGTTGTCTCCACCAGTGCAGTTCTCTTTTTAGACATGCTCAAAACATAAAATGTGATACTCCAGAGACTGCAAATGTTGTGACTATGTGTTTTTAGAACCCATTGCATCTTTCTCCTGTGCAGCCTGGCTAGGAGAATCATGAGAATCGTAGAAGCCATTAACCCCCCCTAGGATCTTGAGAAATGAATTTGCAGAAGTTTGAGATTTTTGTAGATATTTAGGAAAGATTCCAGATAAAAGTCCACCTTCTCTTGTGTCAAAATAGCCTTTTGAAGAGAAGTAACTAACAGGAAGCAAAGAAACACAATCCTATGAGACAAAGCAAGGAGAATTTTACAATATTTATATGGAAGCCCAGATTAGTCAAAAGAAATATAATCCATACTAAGCACTCTTTACACCTAATTAAAGACTTTGCAAAGACAAATAAGTCTTCTATATAAGTAAAAATGTGAAAGCCATTTAGTCTGGAATGAGAAGTAACTGCAGAGAGGCACTTTGTGAACACCTTTGGAGCTGTAGGTAATCAAAATGGTAATGCAGAGAACTGATAATGTGACCCAGAAACAGAACTTTAAAATGTTTCCAAAACTTGTAGCTAAGGGAATGTGGTAATAAGCATTTTTTAACTCTAATGTTACTATGTAACAGGTTCTAAAAGGTCAACATTTTGAATTTTGCTACAATCACAGAGATTTAGAAATGAAAGATCTAGCACTGCCCTCCAAGAACCCTGTTTTGGAAACATTCTAGAGTAGTTGCCTTTGTCCCTTTGACTTACAGGCAGTGGTTCTAAGACCACTTGGATGAGCAAAGACTGAAAAACCCGAGGAAAATATCTGTTTGGCTTGAGAAATGGGAAGGAATTACCCTGAAAGAAAGATTTTCTTTCCAGTTCCATCTGTAACCATCCTGTGCCACTTTTAACACACAAGAGTTTAAGACAATCTTTAGCCAAAGTGGTGTTGAGGACATGTTTGTGAGACAGATTTGTAGAGATATTGGCCAGGGGAGTGGGAAAAGGGGAAATAACACTGGCATAGTCATTCTGTGCTATCAGTCTTTCTCCTTTTCTGAAATTATGCTGTTTCATGTTGCTATATGTCTCCGTCCATCTCTTTTTTGCACCTTGTTTGCAAGAAAATTTGGCATTTTTTAAAAGAAGGAAGACTAGAATATTTGAATAGGATGACATGAAAAATCTTAGAAAATCTATGAATCAATTTCCCTCATTTATCCTATTGTTTGAGAACCTGACAGAACCTTGATGAACCAAACAATACCTTCTTATCTAAAGCGGAATCTAAGCTTTCAGACTGTACCTCATTAAAAGTGTTATTTTGGAATGTACCAAGCATATGTTCTCAACACTGTAGCAGTAACAGTAACCCTAGATACAGTATCAGCACAATCATACATACTCTTCAAGGCATGTTTGGATAGCTCAGACAGGGTAGAAACAGTTTGGTTCAAAAAGGAACCCTCTTGTGTAGGAAGAGTGGTAGCCAATTCTCTCAAATATCCACACATATGCCTAGTAATTCAGAATACTAAAGGCTGAAGTGGAAGAAGAAGAAGAAGAAAAAGACATTCTCTTACATATGTCATCTAATATCTAGGACCATGACACTCAGTGGAAATTGCAACTGGAGCTGACCTAAGTGAGAGAAAAGAAATTCATTAGCCTCAGGTACAACATACAATATATTTTCTTTTCTTAGGGAGTGATAGATGGCTATCAGGATGATCATGAGCAGCATTCAGCATGACCTCCAGGACTGATAGAGTAGGAGGGATGTGCATGGAATGAGGTATACCCATTTGTACGATATCATTGTAATTCTTCAGTTCAGTGGGGGACATCTATTTGTTCCCATAAAAATAACTAATCTGTCCTGTGTATGGTCTGATTAAAAGAAAATTCCTCCACAGAAGGATAAGAATTAATATTTTCCTCACAATCAGGGAGCTGGGCGTGAGAATCTATAGGAGAAGATCCCCTATCTTTGTCAAAGTCAGTATCATCAGAGCCTTGTTTTCTCATAAATTATGTTACAGGGTATGCCCACCTATAATTTTTACTTCATAGCAGAATTCTGAATGTCTGTCTTGCCAAGTTAAGAAATTCATCATTGTTGACTATAATTACTTTTTTATCTGAACTGTGTTTAATCTTCTTTTTTCTTTTTTTCTTGATAGGAGTCCTTGCGAAAGAAGACCATTAGGTGGTCCCTGCAATAAATGGAGTGATACTTGGGGAAACCAGAATGAAGTGTACAGAACTGATTTGGTAGTTAGGACTGAAGGCATCTAATAATTTGTGTTTAAATGAACACGTCTATTGTCCCAAAACTGAAATCTAGAGCTGCAAGATTGTAATGTTTCTGAATACCTCATCTTAAGAACAGCATAGTTAGAAGTACAGCACCTGTCAAGCTGCACTGCAGTGTCAGTACTGGGAAATTAATCTAGCTATCTGGTGTGGGAATAGAACTTACAGCCTTCTGATATTCTAGTACCAAAGATAAATATGCTACCTGTTGAACTACTGACAGTGATAGTATGTGGAAACTTACTGGCAAGCACAGGTTAAAGAAACAATTTAATTCTGTGGTTAAAGAAATTAAAATATAGGTAATGTAAGATAATGTAAAGATGCAGCCACACATGTAAGACCACAAGAATACTTTTGGCTATATGAAGAAATAAAAATATCAGCAGCAAAAATCCATTGTATTAATTGCATTAGCTGATAAGGGTAAACAAATCTACTCATATGCAGAAAAACTAAACTTTTCTGAGAATCCTTTCAGTAAATCATTTTTTAAAACAAATTGCTTCACTTAAAGTAATTTTGTCAGTCATTATTAAACAGCTCAGTGCAAAACAAGCATCTAGGTATGATATCATTGCAAACAGAAGCCTAAAATGTCTGTGTAATGCACTGATGGGATCCTTGTCAATAATGTTAATTAAGTGCATTATAAATACTAACATTCATGGGGGGAGTGTGGCCAGGATGCTGATGGGTTAGCAGCAACTTTCTCCTGCTCTTTATCAATTTATGACAGGAAATTATATTTCTAAACTATCCTAATTGATTTTATTAAGTGGATATAGATACTTTAAGATGCTTCAATGATTGTATCAAAGATTTTTTTATATTTCAATATTTCCCTGTCAAATCTTTATCTAGAAAATTATCATCATACTCAGTTCTGAAATATGTCACACAAAAACAAATCCTCAGGACTTTTTTTTTTTTTCAAAAAGAAGCTTCATTCTATTCTAACATTCAGGAACCTTCTCTAAAAATGGATAAAATGAACATTAAACTTGACAACTTTAAAGAAAAATGTTTTAAACAAATGGACCAAATCCATGGGGCTTTACAGCAGCAGAAAAATCAAATATCTGGTATTAAGGACTCTTTAAATGGCATAGAAAGGAGATTAAATGAAGACAAATATAATACTGAGTTTTTATTTAAACAAAATACTCTTCTGATGAATACAATTTGATATGGAAAATTGGTATAGTAGAAACAACATTTGTATCTTCGATTTATCTGAAAAATAGAAGGAAATAATAAGGTGAACTTCTTGACATCTTGGCTTCCCAAGCTTTTAGACTTAACTGAAGCATTGTAACAGGGCAGTGAGATAGCCTATAGATCCTTGGCTACATCTTCTTCAAAGAATGACTCTTCTCTGAGATCTACTATAATAGGATTTTTATCTTCTCAAGATAAAGAATTAATTCTTAAGACTGCTTGGTCCAAGTCTCCTCTCAAAATAAATGGTAGAATGATTTGTTTTGATAATGAGTATTCTGTAGCTGACACTTCTAAAAGAAATTAGTTTCTACTGTTAATAGAAGAACTTAAGAAAAAGATAAAAGTTCATTTATTGTTCCCAGCCAGGCTAAACATTTTCCTTCCCAATGAAACCAAATTCTTTGAAGACTTGGACCCTGCCATGTCATTCTTGACAACTAATAATATCCTGGAATAAATAGAAGATATGGATTGGAACAACATGACTTAATTGGCAAATATCTTACACCAGTTATTTTCATTATGCAAATATAATAGTTTTTTTTAAGAATTTGCCAAATGAATTCTCATCTTCACTTAACAGTCTTGCAAGAGGTAAGGATACTTGGATGTTCTCTGTATTAAAGTAACATAACCTTTTCATATTTTTTCTCTTTTTAACATTAAACTGCTTTCTATTATTTTATAATCTTGTAGCATCTACATTTTATATATATATATATATATATATATATATATATATATATATGTATATATATATATATATATATATATATATATATATATATATATATATATTTATATACATATGTAAAGGTAGTAACATTAACTATGTTATTGCTATAACCTATTTAATATCTATGTAACACTCAAGTCTCCTTTGCTTCTCTCTTTGTGTATTTTCTTTCCATTTGATTTTAATAAGTAATTTGAAATAAGATTAAATGGTTACTTTAGCTTGCCCAGCATACTTAATATTTAATGGTTTGCTTTTTATTTATGGGGAATTAGTTACATAGTGTTTCTATTTTTGTGCTGTTGGTTTGATCTTGATGCTATAATTGTAAGGTGCTGTGACTTTTTACACTATTTTTAACTGTGGAACTGTTGATGTGCCTACTTTTGCACTTGCAGATATGGTGTCTCTCTCTTGTATGGTTTGTTGGACTGTTTATCTGTTCTTATGTTTCACATTTACCTGTCATCAGTCTGGAGACAGCATCTGGTGCCTGAGTGTAAAGCTTGATGGTAGCATGTGCAAAGGGTGCAATTTTCATTTATTATTCTATTTAAAGTATGTTTCATCTGATTTAATGTATTTTCTCATTATCTAACTATCAGGTATTACATTGAGATTTACAAGTAGTAGTGTTGTGGCTGCTGAGGATGTGATGGGCTAATCCTTCCTTTTTGATTTTATTTTTGTGATTATTGGGGGTTGGGAGAAAGTAGTGGACAGGAGAAAAGGCTTGGTGGTTTCATTTCTGAAAAGCCATGTGCAATGGTTTATGAGATCTCTGTTTTTTTGCACTTGAGCTTTTTCTTAACAGTTTAGACACTTGTTTTTCTCACTAACTATTTACTTGAGTTTTGTTAAGTTTCCTGCTCTGGTTGTAGACTAAGTTTACCAGTAGCCATCCGTTCTGATTTGCTGACAGCTTTTACATGTTAATCTAAAAGAAATGGGTGGATCTCACAGAAGCTTAAAGGGTAACATTTCTATTGATATTTAAATGAAGGAAAAGTTAAAGGGAAGAGAGAGAGAAAAGGGGGGAAGCCCTCTTCTAATGAAACACAAGTATATTAAGTTAAAGATTTCCAAAGTATAGATACCTTTGATATTTCATCTTAGTGTTAGTTGGTAACTATTTAAATCTTGTGAATTTCTTCTCTTTTTTGGCAAGGCAATTTACACTTAAAATTACAGACTGGCTATTGGATGCACTATTTATACTCTTTATACAGATACATGAGAATTTATTTTCTAAAATTCAGTCTAAAATTCATTTATTTGCTGGTGATATTATTTTGACCTCAAATGAAACTAATACCTCACTTTCAGCCATTTTTGATGCAATGGAAATCTTTCAGAAAAAAAATCTTGACTTGTTTTCAATGATAATAAAACAAAAATTTTACCCATAAATTCCAATATGTGCAATACAGATAAAAGATATACTAAGTACATAGTACAAGAGAAAGAAATGAAATACTCAGGGATAATCATAACTGATAATATTAATAATATAATACACTTTAATTATAATAATAGTCTAATCTTGATAAAGAATCCTGTAAATTAATGGAAAAAGTTTTTATCTTTATTATAGAAGAGAGACTTTCCATAATTAAAATTATTATTTTACCAAAAATTGTGTATGTTATACAATCATTATCTTTACCTCCACTAAGAGAATTCTTTAATTCTGAGGTTTCTTTGGTTTCCCAGCAAATGTAGAACAGCTTTAAACTACCATATTAGAGATTGATCTTCTGGAGGGATTGGCCTACCAGATTTAGAATTATATTCCCTATCATCAATCATTAAGATACTATTTCTCTGGTTAAACAACTACGACAGTGATAAATAGAAAGAGCTTCTAGGAAGTTTTTGGTTAAAATCTAATAATTTCATGAATTCAAAGCACTATTTAATATCAATTGCCATTCTACACGGCTGTTAAAATACTATTTTTCAGATAGTAATAACCAAACAATCAAGTCTTCTTATATTGCTATTATAATGGCTATCTTGAGAAATTTTCTTTACAGATATCCAGTATACAAAGCATGGATTTTTCTCCCCTTTCCTATAGCTTATACTCAGAATAATATTTCTACTTTAAAGTCATAAACAATGATTACACTTAAAGAGAAGAACTCAGTATATTGGTTTCAGTTAATGATTAATGCAAAACTGCATTCTGTTGATCATATAATAAATAAATATGATTTAGGCAAAGATCTGGGGTTGGATGTTCAAAACTGTAGACAATTTGTTGAAAATAAGACTAAATTAATGCAACCAATGGTAAGAAATTCTGTTCCTAAATTAATTGAACTTTTAACTTTTTTGATTCAGCAGAACATACTTGGGAATGATCTTTTATCCACATTATATAAAGTGGTTAAAAAAGAAGCAAAATATTATAATGAAAGCTATTGGGACTATCTTAAACTTGTTAATAATGAGGAACTACCACCCCATCAGTCTGATGATCCTGATCTGCAAGGCCATGGAACGTATTATCATGGAACTTATAAACAAAGACACTAGCAACCTTCAAACACTGGACCCCACCCAGTTTGAGTTCGTGAAGGGCCAATATTGTCTCCTGAACCTGATTGACTTATTTGAATCAGTCTCCAGAGCTGTGGATGAGGGTAAGGCAGTCCACACAGCCTATCTGGACCTCACCAAGGCCTTTGACACCATCCCCCACTTTGGAATCATAGATAAACTTACTAAGCTGGGCATTAATCCCTGCATCACTCGGTGGGTTGCCAACTGGCTTACTGACAGAACCCACACTGTAAAAGTAGCTAACTCCAAATCCAGCTCCAGACAAGTGACAAGTGGAGTACCTCAGGGTTCAGTCCTGGGACCTCTCTTGTTTGGCATCTACTTCTCTGTAGTACAGGCCAACAATAAGGGACTCTGGCTAACAAAGTTCAAGATGACTGCAAACTGGAAACCATTATTGAATCCCCAAATGATGTGGATACTCTACAAAAGGGCCTTACAGAAACAGATGCTTGGTGCCAGAGCCATGGGCTCAAGCTCAATGCCAAGAAATGTATAGTTATCCCCTTTGGGAAAAAACATGTACCCATGAATTACCACATAGGTGGCAGTACACTAAACACCAAAAGTGTGATAAGAGACTTAGGGACACATGTGGACAGTGGTCTCACCTTCAATAACCACATCGCCACAACAGTCAGGAAATCCTATGTGGCACATCTCATCACTAAGGGCTTTTCATCCAGAATAAAGGAGGTCATTGTCTCACTGTACCCATTCCTCATTAGACCCATTATAGAATGCAATGCCCCATTTGGTATGTACCTCTCAAGACATCTGCAACAACTGGAAAGGCTGCAGAAATAACTCACTAAAAGAATCACTGGCCTAAAGCAAATGCCCTATGCTGACCACCTTAAAAAACTCCAGCTATACTCTGTCACATATCATCTACTTTGAGGCGATCTCTGCTTAACATACAAGGCCATGTCAAACCCAGAGCTGTTGGACATGCTACACTTAAAGAAATCCCAATCCCTCAGAGCCACATGCTCCAAAGATCTAAACCTTGTCATCAAAATAAACAAAACATGCTGGAGGGATAGGTTCCTGACCCAAAGACTCCCCAGACTCTGGAATAGACTGCCCATACATGTCAAGCAGAGTGCCTCTTTGGCCCTCTTCAAAAGAAACCTTGATGATTGGATGGGAGAAAGTAAATTCACCCCAGGGATCCCGTCAGTCACCCTGCTAGACAGGTGTCCAGCGAAGTAAATAGTGTGGGAAGAAATAGCCAGGGAATTGTTATGACTAGGCTTGTATTGGCCCTAGGGCCGATAGCCTAGTACCAACCTATGAACTTATAATAATTTTCCAAATGAAGAAGATAAAAAAACAATTTTATCATTATCAAAACAAACAACCTTCTCTCTTAAATTGAGATTATTTTCTTGGAAATTAATGCATAAATCTTTCTTTATACCACACAGAACTGCATCAATATACAAAGAAGTTAGTTTGTTGGTGATATAAGTTAGAGATTAGAGCAGATTGGCAACATATGTTCTTTGATTGTGTTGTACTTAATCCAGTTTGGGATAACATTAATCTTTTTTTACAGGCTTTATTTAGTGACAAATTTACTTTAACCAAATCACTAATTCTATTTAATACCCCAATGCCTAATTGTGTCAAAAGATTAAAATACCCAATTTTCTGGACCATCCTATCAATCACAAGGAAAGTTATAACCAAGAATTGGAAAAATAAACTACTCCCACTTTTAAGAAATTCTCAAACATTGCAACCGAAGTTTGTCAGCTGGAACTTATCACCATTAAACAAGATCTATCAGAATCACTTCTTCTTACAACATGTGGATGAAATTTAAAGAACTGCTAAATAAACAACTGCTGATATTCATATAATTGTTATCTATTGATTTTTTTCAGAATCTTCATTGTTCAGTAGGTACTCATGTAAATCATTGTTTTTGCTTTTTTTTTCCTTTAATATGTTTGTTTAATGTATTTCTATTTAAGTTAAATTTTGCAAATAATTTGTTTCTTTAAACTTTAATAAAAAATGTTTAAAGAAAATAAATATTAACATTCCATCACACTGGAAAAGGTCTACAGTTATCAAGAATGGGTAAATTACTAGAAAAATAATATAACCATTATTAAATGAAATGAGTAAGAAATATATAATAAGCATCAGCCATCATTCTTACTTCATAGAAAGACTGGCATAGTCATATACCCTATTTCTTACAATACTTTGTTTTTCTACAATTTTTAAAAAGGGCAGTAGTTGAAGGTACACAAGCACACATCATCTACAGAAATTATTCAAGCTCTTTTGATAATGTAGTTCACTGTCTTCTAAAGAAACTACAAAGTTTACCCATTGACTGGTAAGTTGACAGATATTGATGCAGTAAGGCAGAGGTTTTGCAGGATGAATGCAAATAAGTATTTTAAAGTCTGCTACAATAATTTATTTTGGAAAAATATTTGTTCATCATGTATCTAAAAGGCATCTAAATGTACTCAGCTATGTCTTACACTATTTAGGCAGGTGTCACAACATTAAGAAAGATTGTGTTGCAGTGAAATATTGACATCACTTGCAAAAAAATGGAAATTTCATGTGCAACAGAAAACAATAAATTAATTAAAATCAGTAAAATTACAACTAGGCAATCTGTATCAAAGGCAGCTTATTTAAGCTGCCATACAGATACAGAAAATTTAGAAAATGGAATTGTTTACAAGGACATTTGCATCCTGATATGTCAAATCCTGGATATATCACACATCTTATGAGCAATGCAAGTGTTAAAATAATAGGTCTTATATTGATATTTATGTGACCAAGGATTATTATGGCTATCATGAGGCTTTATTACAGTTTAGTAAGCAAAATATTGTTGCTGTTCATGAGTACCAGCTACAAAATCTATACTGTAAAATTAGAGTAAATACAATGATAATAAAAAATATTGGGGTTGAAAAATTGAATTCCATTGAATTCCTAACAAATATTAATCAGTCTTTACCTTTTTGTACAGAATCATAAAGGATTGGACGGCAGCTTAGTTTATATTTAAAATGTTTTACATGACAAATTCTTGCTTGAGTGCCTTTACCTGACAAAGATCTTGGCATGAAGATTTGACATTGATAAGAGTATTGAATAAAAATATGAGAGCAGTGTCTTTGTTTTCAGACAGTATTTGATACTTGAATGATAAGACAGAATAGTAGTTCAATAAGCTTCAAGGGAGAATTAGAAAAATGTTATTGTGACTACTGTTATAAACTGTTTTAGTGGACATTACAGATGCACATCTTTGCCTATATGAGATATGATGTAATTGGTCAAAAGCTGCTAAAAACAGCACACTTTTTCCTGCAATGTTATCTGCATTCTCAAAATAGGTTCTTTTTAATTCCTTACCACCCTTATATTATGTAAATTCAAAGGTCCATTTAAAACTTTATCATTTAACAAAAAAAATCCTCTGGATTCAAAACATCAATTAAGTGACACATTATGTTTAGAAAGAATTCCTCCTTTTCTAGATTAGGAGCATACTTTTTTTCTTCAAAGGCATTAGAAAAGAAGAGGCATATGTAGATATAAGTATATAATGTACCAAGGAGTGTTGTACTGGAAATAGCCTAAAAAGGACTAGATGTGAAGGAAAAGGGGATAAAAAGATTAAGGTACACAATTTAACATAGCTATGAAACAGGACAGATTTACAGAGAGAAGACAGCTGGAATCAATTTGCAAAAAGAGTAAAAGAGGATAAGATAGTTGAAATCAATAAGAAAAGCTTGGGATTCTTAGATGAATCATATAGAAGAGAGAGATGCAGCTGCCTTAAGCTAGATGCAGCACTCTGACAAACTAAGTACACTCATAGTATACCCTGCCAAATTTATTATGTAATGTTATGTCGGAGGATGTAACGTGATGTGACGTCATATAATGTAATGTCATGAGATGTGATATAATGCAATGTCATAAGATGCAATGCAATGAGCTGTGATCTGATTTTCTGATAAGATGAGAGGTGATTTAACATCACCAGATGTAATACAATGTGATGCGATGTGATATGATGTAATGTCACAGGATGTGATATGATGTGATGCTATTTGATGAGATGTAATATGGTGTGAAGTGATGAATTGCAATGAAGTGTGATGTAATTTCAAGTTAACTCATTACTATTTATCCATATGCAACAGTCACACCCTCAGGATTGAAACAATATGATCAGGCAAGATCTAGGAACTTCTCAACAAGAAATATCCTCCTCTGCATTTGCTGATGGGCTTCCCCTGCAATATTATAAATAGCAGCTAAAGCCATCATACGCCCTATCTCTGTACTTATTTGAGTCAAACAGTTGCGGTTGTGTGCATACAGTCTAGAAATCCTTGACCATACTCCGCCTTCTCTTTCAAAAATAGACAAACATTCATAGACTTTACAAACTTCCAGATAATCACCTTATTACCACCTGTAGTAAAATATTAGAGACATTTATCTACAAACTGTTGTTGGATCATCTAGCATCCAGTAACCTGATCATAAGTGCTTAGCATGGATCCTCTCCAGGAAGTGGTACAGAAGCAGCTTTGCCTGACTACCTTAGCTTCATCAGCAACATCTCTAGCCCTGGTGACCTGGTTGACTCTGTCTTCCTTGACTAATCTAAGGCCTTCTGTACTGTATGCAATGAATTGATCAGAAACTGCATTGATACAGGTGTCTGAATGGCATTATATTCTTTGACCTCTCTAAGACATCAAACTAAAATATTACTGTCTAACCATAAGGAAATTGCTATCACTGATAATTTAGCAATATGATTTAATAGTAACCTTGTATACTATACCCAAGTTGCTTGATACAAATAAGCAATATAAACGGGCAACAAATTTCCAGAGATGTGTCCCAAGGCTCAGTTCTGGGACACTTACTGGATACTGTTGTTGTAAATAAAATGTAAATACATTGTAGTTCCTGTAAGACTGAACTATGCTGATAACTATACTCTGTTGTAGACAGCTAACTTGAATCCTGCAGTCATACATCAACTAAAACTAGTTCTGATGTGTTTCAAGACTGGTTACAAGAGTTTGGTCTAATTCTCAAGGTTTCCAAAATAAAAAATATTCCATTTGTTTATGGGGGACCTATGGAGGCCTTGATAGTAAGATGAAAAATGCATGACATAGAAATATACAACATACAGACATCTGCAAAATGAAGAAGGGAAATATGTAATAACTTTCTGCAGTCTAGCATTATATTTCTGTATTTAGTACAATGTGCACACTTTCAGCAATAAGATATAATTAAAAATCAACATAAATTATGTGTTCATTTATGGTCATCATCATCATCATCATCATCATCATCATCATCTTCTTTTGGCTGTTCCCATTAGGGGTCGCCACAGCGGATCTTCTGTTTCCATTTCTTTCTGTCCTCTGCATCATGCTCTTTCACACCAACTGCCTGCATGTCCTCTCTCACCACATCCATAAACCTTATCTTAGGCCTTCCTCTTTTCCTCTTACCTGGCAGCTCCATCCTTAGCATCCTTTTCCCAATATACCCAGCATCCCTCCTGAGCACATGTCCAAACCAATGCAATCTCGCCTCTCTTGCTTTGTCTCCAAACTGTCTAACCTGAGCTGACCCTCTAATGTACTGATTCCTAATCCTGTCCATCCTCATCACGCCCAGTGCAAATCTTAACATCTTTAACTCTGCTCCATCCAGCTCTGACTCCTGCCTTTTTGTCAATGCCACCATCTCCAACCCATATAACATATGTTCATTTATGGTATAATACGTAAAGTGTGGTAAATGGATGAATATTAATGACTTTATGAAAAAGGGGCTTGCAGAGCAATGTATGAAAATATATGACAGGGGAAAATAATAAGAGAATATGTGTAACAAGATAAATATTATGGTGAGATGTAATGGATTTGGGGTTATATACAAGTGTCCAGAATACATGATAAAATGACTGACTAAAATGTAACATATAACAAATGCAGTACAGAAAAAAATCAGGTCTATTTCAACCATAGGATATTACTCCAGGATACCCTATGAAGTTCACACATACCTCTTCCATTACTCATACTATCCCAAAGTCACCTTCAAAAACAAAGTAAGAAGAATTCATGCTTTTGCCTTCCTGATAACACTGTATTGATGGATTCTAATCTTACTTAAACTGAAAAACCAATAACAAATCCATAAAAAAAACTGCAACATAAAAAGAAAAAAAAAACAAGATAGAATTTTTTTTCACAGGTGGCATAATTCCACGTACCTACCCTCCCCCCATAACTCTACAGATATTTGTCCCATGTTCACTCAACCTCAAAAAAAATACTCTAGTACACAGATGCTAAGAAAAGTCAAGGTTAACACTGCTACAAAGTTCAATATTATGGGACTTGAAAGCCAGTCGGCAACAGTTTAGCACAGGAACAAGGTGCTGCTTCATCTCATGTAGCACACAGCAGTGTTAGCTAATTTATAGTGCAGTTTATTTTTGATCTTCCCCCACCCCACATAATACAATGGGTGCCGTGACTACAGCTGGACAAACACTGCAGATGGCTTCTTGTCCCAGGTCATGTCAAAAAAGCAGCCTTTCTGTGTCCTGCTGTTTGAAAAACAAACAGCAGAATTAACTTCCCCTACATTATAATAAAAATAACAGTTATGGCAGTTAATGCTTCAAAAGAAATGTTTTTGAAAAATTTCAGATTTAAAAATACAGTTTAACTTTTCTGTTTTTTTCCTACTTTGTGTCTTTGTATATTTCAATAACAGTAGTAAGACATCTCCATGACAACTGCATTGTGCACAGTTAGTTCAAAGCCACATTAGTTCCAAAAGAAGAAATAGCCTTTCTATGAGGTATCATAACATACAAGATAATTATATGAGAAATGGAGTTTGAGAGAGATGGGAAAGGCAATATCTTGAATATGAGCTATAGGAAATATGGCGGAACTTTGACACACAAAGAAGTACAATTTGAATTCTATGTCTTTTGTATAGTAGCAACATCTGACAAAGAATTTACTACAAAGATGCCCCAGATGCCTTCAACAATAACAAGATTATAAGATATATGTAACAAATTCCACAGAGGCACGAGCTCACCCAACAGTACTTTATTGCAAAACGACACACAGGTTCACCACAACTGACCTAGGTTTAGTCCCAAATGACTTCATCAGAGTGTGCTGAACCAAAAACACATTAAATACAATCAAATAATTCAATGAACCAATCAAGTAATGCCCATCGTTAAAATAAAAACAGTAAAAAAACACATTTTAACTCTGCATAGTCTACCCAGACATAAAATATGCAATATAAAATGTGTAGTGTGTGTAAACTCAATCCACTAGTAAATAGTTGTAGATATAAAAATGTATAAAAATAAAAAATGAAAATGAAAACTGTAATGAATATATGAACTTATTGTAAAATAAATATTCTGTGAAATTGTATGAAATTTTGTAAAAATCTATATGTTATATTATAAACTCCTGTATATTTACATAAGTAAAAAAATTTAAAATTAATGATACTAAACTTTGGGTGACATTAACCATCAGATATCACCCTAACATATGTCTTAACCTCAAAAAAGGCTTAATAGATAAAAATTCATTTAAGCCGGGATATTGGAATGCATTCAGTCTGAGTTGCCAATTCAATTCACATACGTCTAGATGATAATCAGTGACCCTTCCCTGTTGGTCTTTGACCAATTGCTGTATAACAAAAAACTTGAAACTGTGATCATTGTAAGCCATGCCATGTCTAGATAGTGCATTAGTGGGCTTCTTATGTTGTATGTCTAATATATGTTCTTTTATCCTCTCCCTAAAATGTCTACAGGTCTTTCCCACATAAAATGCCGTGCAAGTCTGGCATTTAGCAAGGTAGACGGCATTTACAGAGAAGCAATCATAATGCCCCAAAATATTGATGGGTATATTGTTGATTTTTATATATTTCCCTGTAGTTAAAATGTGTGTACATGTTAAACATCTCCCACATTTAAAGTTACCCATGTTTCTGTTTCCAACATTGTCTATAATCATAGCACTTCTCTCAAAAATATCCTTCAAGGCCATGTCTTTCTGAAAAATGAACTTGGGTTTACGTACAGCTAGTCCTTTAAACTCTTTCAATCTAGCGAAAGATTCCCAATTCTTCTCAATGATCATTCTAATATGTTCAGCATCAGCATTAAAAGTCAGGACATATAAGAAATGTTCATTGAAATGAACATTCCCCCTACTTTGTTCAACTGTGACACTGAAAAGGTCATCTTTACTTTTTAAAATAGGTTTAAAAATGCCTCCGTCCCTTTTGAATTGTATCTCTTTCCTAATTTCATCACACATGTATCTAGGATATCCCCTGTTCAAAAAAAGTTGGACCATAAAATCCAATTCTGATTGGAAGTCCACCTCTTCGCTAACCATACGTGCTGCCCTGACCATTTGACCTTTAATAAGAGCTCTTTTTTGATGACCAGGGTGCCAACTGTCGAAATGCAGGTATGAGTTAGAAAAGGTGGGCTTCCTGTAAATTTCAGAGACAAGACTACCTTTTTCCCTTACATATGTCAAACATATATCCAAATATGAAATTGTGCCATCACTGACTTCGTGGGTAAATTTTAAAAACCAAACTGTTTGGTTAATGTACTTAATAAAGGCTTCTAACATTGTTTTCTCACCTTGCCATACAATAAAAATATCGTCCAAATAACGTGTATAGAATTTAATGTATGGACAATATTCACTATTAAGCACAAAATTGGACTCCCAAAAAGCCATGATGTAATTGGCATAGATGCCGATGCAAGCTGCCCCCATAGCTACTCCTATACGCTGTCGAAAAAAATGTTCTTCAAAAAACAAAAAATTGTTGCATAAAACTAATTCCATTAACTTAACATATGTATTCATTTGTTCTTGATCATAAATTCCTGTTGCAAAAAGTTGTTCTTCGAGCCAAACTAACCCTATTTCATGGGGAATAGATGTGAATAAGTTGTTTACGTCTATGGTTACAAAACAGATACTATCTTGGACTTCAAGTTTTCTAATTTTATCTAAAAAGTGCCAAGAATCCTTGGTTATGTGAGGGATGCTATGTATTCCAGATTTTAGTTTATTGTCCAAAAATTGACTGATAAATGAAATTTTACTCCTCTTGCCATCCACAATTGGTCTGAACCGAACATTGTTCAAGCCTTTGTGTATTTTGGGGATACCAAATATTCCACTGACTACTGGTGTTTTATTAATCATAAATTGATGGTCATTTTCATTGATTTCCCCTTGAAACAGCATGTCATCAAGAGCCAAGTCTGCCTTTCTGTAGGCTATATTAATTTCATTTTTACTAACTTCTGTATAGTTATCTTCCATAAGCATGGTAAGTATCTCACTCACATAATCAACTTTATCCACAATGACAACCCCACTACCCTTGTCGGGTTTCATGATGCGTATATTATTGATACTACCTAAATAATTCATGATCTCATACTCATCCTGGCTCATATTATTCAAAAATATGTATTCTCTGTTATTAAAAAAATTCCTAATGTCTTGCTCACACATACTTTCGAATAATTCTGTAATTTTATTGTAGGGTGGATTAAAAAAACTAGGTTTGTGAAGGCATGATGCACTAGGATCTCCTTCACCTATACCCTCAACTCCAAAATATGCCGCCAAATTAAGTTTCCGAATAAACAATCTAAGATCAATGAGGGTGTCCACAATGTTGGCTTTCCTACAGGGAACAAAATTAAATTATTATTATTATTATTATTATTATTATATTATAAGATATATGCACTCATCTTATGAAAGCATAAGAGAATTTAGGAAGATGTTACCAACCAAAAATACAGCCACACTCAAGAAACCCTAATCTTGGGCTGCATTGAAGCCTCACATTAACACCACAACATTATTTCAACAGTAGACTGGGTTATTAATAATACAGCATAGCCAGGAAACATTAAATTAATCTAAAAGTCATTGCCTTGTTTAGTAATAATTACCACTTTTACAAACTTAAATATGTCAATCTGTGGTCTGATAACCCCAAAATTCACAAACCTGATAGTCTATTAATCAAAGTGAGATTAGCAAATATCTTGCTGGCTATAATGCAGCATCGGATTTCCAAAAGGATGAAGGTAGGGCCAGCCTTAGGTGAACTGGCTGCCCGAGGCAAAGCGCTCCTTAGTGCCCTCCCCTCCCCATAGCCCTGTACCTCCCCCCACACACACATCACTCTTCATTTTTTCCTGCGCTCATTCATTTAATACACCCTAACTATAGAAGACTGTACTTTGCTAACTGTGGAGGAAATAACTGCATTAAGCCAGGGGTGCCATGGGGGAGGGTACTAGATTTTCTGAGGTATACTTCAGGGTTTTTTAAACAACATATTTCGTCCAATGATGACCTGAAAACCCCCGATTAAGGAAAGAAATTCAGTTTTTTTTCAACTGCAACCTTTCAACACACATCCTTAGTGACTAAAACTACACTTTGATAACTGTGGAGAAAGTAAGTGTGTGGGGGGGGGGGGGTCTAGTGGCCATTATGCCTCAAAAGACATGGGAGTTCTAGATGCTCTGAGATGCATTTCAAAGTTGCTTTTAAACAACTTTTTCATCCAGTGATGAAATACATTCAATGTTGCTCTTCTTGATTTTTCTTACATCCTTTCAACACACTCTAACCGACTAGGGCTGCACTATGATAACTGTGCAAGAAATAATTGAATTAAGCTGAGGGTGTGAGGCTGCTAGGTGCCCAGAATCCATAGAGGTCCTAGATGCTGGAGATACATTTTGGAGTTTTTTTCAACCTTTTGATCCAATGATGGGCTGAACAAAAATCATGCATAAGGAAAGAATGTCAGTGCTATTCTTAATCTTTGCTTTTAACTGTATCCTTTCAATGGGCCTAAATGACCAGGTAAAGATTTTGAAAAAATACTCTGTTAAGTTGGGGGTCCGGGTGCTGGTAGGTCACCAGAAGTCATGTGGGCTCTAGATGCTCTGAGGTGAACTCCACAGTTTTTTCAAACCTTTCAATAAAATGATGGCCTGAACAAAATTAGCGCTGAAAGAAACTCATTTTTTTCACAAAACCATCACAAAATCAATATGTAATATCAAAGGGTTAATGCTCAAAACTCACAAAATAATAGTTTACAATGTAATGAGAATAGAAAGGTTTGTGATAATGCATAAACTGTATCTGAGAATAGCACCTGCCTCCTTTTCCTCCCCCAAAAACCAATTAGTGACCTTCTGTGTATCCTCCTCTGGTATTACATTGGAATGAAAGTGAAGGCACAAATGATGACAGTCATATATATTTCATGTTGCTGTTGTCAAACATATACACAGCATGCTTCCATACCCCTACCCCAAAATGACAGCTACAGTATATTTACCTCTCTGTCACTCTGAGATGAAACTGAAAAAAGAACTGGACCATAAGATATTTAAACCTGTTGTGACCAGACATGTAAACAGTATGCCTTCTTACAATCCCACAAAAGATATCCACCTGAACAATCATTTGATGTTTGTGTAAGAGAAAACTGAAAAAAAAAATAATCAGAGTAATGTTTCCATCTTATTACTCCTAGACAGCACACAGCTCCTATACTAGCTACAGCGACCTTCTGTGCACATCTCTGAAGTTTGTGAGGAAAGTTAATGAAGTAATGGCTATGCCTTTCCACCTCAGTACATGCTGTGGTGATCTGTGTACAACTTTGAAGACTGGGAAGAAAACTAAAGGAAAAAAAGGCATGGTCTGCAGCACCCCCCCCCCAATAAAAAGAAACTACAATGATCTCTGGTGCACACATCTGAGAAGAGTTAGTTTTAGACTAGGTGGAGTTCAGGACAGAGGCCACAGTTAAGCCTTTGTCAAAATCTATTTACACAGCCGTGGACTGTGGAGGACCAGCTTGCACCAAGAAGTTCTGAAGGTCTCAATGTACTGCAAACATTTTAAGCCTTATTTTTGAAAAATTATTTAAATTGAGCAAATCACAAGAGGGTTAGTTACTTTTATACAGACAGCTCCCACCCCCACAAGGCCATTATAACTGCTTCTGTGTGCAGTTCAGACATCTGAGTGTGATTGAAGAGATTGTCCTTCTTATGGAATTCACCTTTGCTCCACATAAACAGCTGCTGCACATTAAAGTATTCCAAGTTC
Source organism: Protopterus annectens (assembly GCF_019279795.1). Lineage (NCBI taxonomy): Eukaryota > Metazoa > Chordata > Ceratodontiformes > Protopteridae > Protopterus > Protopterus annectens. Next base: position 868,727,455 of record NC_056725.1, on the reverse strand, counting down.
CTTCACACATTTTACAATAGTCCTAGATATATGAACAAGTAACAGCTGACACAATGTCATGTTCTTCTACAGACAGCCCTAACAATTATAACTACTTTGTCTGTGCATATCTAAGATATCTATTTTAAGTAGTCCATCTTATTTCAAAGAAATGCACAGTAGTCTTCAAACCCAGATAGTGAATGTTTAAACTGAGAAAACAAAAGAATCAGTTCTGAACAAAGAATAAGAGGTCATTTACTTTCATGAAACAGCTCTAACCTCACAATCCGAAGTTATAGTTTTTTGTGCAGTTCAGATGATTGTGATAAAATCTGATGGCTGAGAATTGTTTTTTTAGCTCTGTGAGGTACTATATTAACACTAGATACACAAAAGTTTCCTGAGTTGCTTCACAGAAATCATGTTAATGCTACAAATGCACATAGTCTTACAAAGAAAGATGGTGACTGTTTAAGCTGAGAAAACAAGAGGGTCAATTACTGTCTACAGACAGCAGCTACCTCTACCCAGCAGTTATTGTAAATAATGACTGCTGAGTAGTACATTTCAGCTTTGCTCCACAGAAACAATATCCACACATAAAAGTAGTCCAAGTTGCTTCACACAAATCACAGTAATCCTCCAGACCTAGATAGTGACTGCTTAAACTGAGAAAACAAGAGTGTCAAAAAGCTCCCCAGTCCCAGCATTTATGACTAAAAATGGCATCCATGTATTGTATTTGGCGAAACTTATTTTAAGCACGCCATAGTGGGCACATTAGTAAACCCCACCCCCACCCTTTAACACTTTTGTGTAAAAGCAAGAGGTATAATATCCATCAGGGAGCTGCTGTCCACTTGTACCATATGCCACACTACTACAAGGGTTTTAAAAGTGTGTTAGTAAGAGGTTGTATGTTGTATATACAGTGGGGCATCACAGTTGCACCATACGAGTATTCCTCCCTCACCATCAGTTATTTAAAGTCACAATCAAATGTTTGTGTAAAAGGCGTGGGTGTTTAAAACAAATCTCGCCTTGTAATTCAGCTTTGTTCAGTGGAAACAATAGCCATATATTTAAGTATTCTAACGTGCTTCACAGAAATCATAGTAATCCTGTAACTACACACCAGTCCTATAAAGCCAAACTGTGATTCTTTAAACTGAGAAAACCGTAAGTTGGTCAGTTATTTTCTACAGACTGCTCTCACTCTTACCCCTCAGCTGTAGCTAAAAATAACAGATATGAATTTGTATTACAGCTTTGCTAATGGAAACAACAGTCAAAAATTGAAATATTCCAAGTTCCTTCACACAAATCACAGTAATCCTACTAAGTTAGAATAATGAACAAAAAGCAGTCATTAGTCATATTCCCCAACAGGCAGGCCAGCATTTGTATGTTACTTAAATTAAATTAGTTAGTAGAATAACAGGTTATGCATCAGCAAACATTTTCTGAAGAAACACAAGAGCAGAACTGGGAATTTATGTTGAAGCGTAAGTCTATACTGCGCATATAGATTGTCGTGCATGCAGCCAAAATTAACAGCTAAGTCTAAAATGTGTTCATGTTTTGATTATAATTTCTCTACCTTTACTGGCAGGAGTCATACTGGCTAAATCATTTCAATACTGTTCTGCTTTCTGGTTGATCTTTGGCTTGAGTATTACGACATTCATTACAATAGTTTCAACATACTTTACTATTACCCATTTATTCCTTCTTTTTCTTCCTGGCAACATTCTTCACAAAAAGGGAGAGCAACTATTTTTCTGTTTCGTTGTGTTATGTTTTATTTTATTTTATGTTACTTAAGAGTATAGATTTTTGGCAGATTGTTTGCAAACATTCAGAGTCTACTATATTTAACTTACATGTGTGCCTCTGTCTCACAATATGTTTTATGCTCTTATTGAAATTCTAAGTCTTTCCAAGCTCTATATAGCACAGACTGCAGTTTTGTAAATCAATTTTATCTTAGATGATGTACCTTCTTCACAGCAGCCTAAATCATGCATGAAATTAGCAATTATTCCTCTGTCACATTTACAAATAATCTCCTGCTGCTCTCTCTAAAAAACAATGGCATGCACCCTAGCCCAGGGAAAAAATGACTTACTAACTTCAACTGAACAGCTAAGTTGTATTTGTTTGGAATACCTGCTGCTTGACTAAACATATAAAGTGTATCAGCAGTCAAGAATTAGCATCTCATGCAAAAGTATAGAGGCGTTAGAAGCACTGGTCTCTGTAATCCATCCTGGTAAACATGGATACTTGATTGAAAACGTATTAACAAGATAGTGAAGTTATTTCCAGAAAAAGATGCACTCTGTTGCATATTTAAAAAAGTGCACTTAATAAAAATTAGAAACAAGTAACTGTCATAAAATGTTTGAACTCAAACCTCTGTTAATAACTTTCAGGCTGCAGAGACTACAGGAAAGGACTAACAAGATAATATTCCAGCTTGTAACTAACAAACTTTTAATCATTTGCATTAACTAATGAGCAGACGGTGGGCATTTTGCCAATATTTTAGAATGGATTATCAAGATACATCTACAGTGATACCATCACAGAGGGTGACTTTAATGTTACCTGCATAATTCATCCAGTTGGCTTGATATTAATGTAATCTATACAGCAACTAGTCATTAGGCAGTTAAAACTAAATTATGCTTTCAATTACAGCAGATCCATAAATAAGTATTTCTGGTGTTTATAGACTTATTACTGTGGGAGTCATCAAAAAACATTGTTGTGGTAAGTGTCAGTGCTTTTAGTCTGCAGTCCCCAGTTTTTCAAGTTAGAAGAAGGAACACATATCTGACAGGCCAGCTTAAGACCATTTTCATTAATCATTCTGCAAACTACTTAGCTGAAACCACTGGTCAGCTTCTAAAGGAAATGTGTTAAAACCCACATTATCTATATCATGTTTTCATTGGAGGAGGAAGAAGGTCAGTGTGATCAGAAATAATAACAAAAAGTTTGAAATTAATTTAACAGTATTCATTAAACGCATATGCAAATGGCATACAGTACATGTAAATTCTGCTACTGTTTGTACACTGTATTATGGCATATAATCTAGCCATTGGCAATGTTAATATGGAGGTATGATGCTTTCTGGATCATTTTCCATTCCTTTTGTGGAAATCTTGAGTATGCTCTTAAATATTATTTAACAGACAGCAGCTGGCACAGATATTTTTTCTTCTATCAAAATAAATATACTCATTTCTACAAATGATTTTCCAAGCAATAAATGCAGCCAACATGTAAATGTCTATTCACATCTTTACAGAGTCTGGTTCACTTCCTAGTTTTTTAAAAGTTCTGTGGCCATGAACAAGTATACATGAAAATCTAAACTCTGTTTGAAATGTCTGTCATATGGCTTTCATCTGGCACACAAATGTGAAACCATAGCTTTAAAAATAGGCAAAACATGATATATTCATTCCTGGGTCATAAATAGAAACAGATCTTTTTAGTTTAGTTGATGCAAATAATGTATGTAGGAATGGATATAGTCCTACTGTATAAATAACCAAGTCACTATTTTTACTGGAGATGAACAGAAACTGAGATTTTTTAAAATGTTTTTATTACTTCAATAAGATTCTGGGCCAAAGTTTTCAGTCAAAGGGATTTCTAAAAATTCTGATATGCAAAATGCCATTTTTAAGATAAAAATAAACTGCTACTAATTATAACAAGGAAACTGGGTATGAAACTTAGAATATTCAATGAAGGTATGTTATTTTAGCCAAAATAAACATCAGTCATAATTTTTATTTTATTTATTTCATTACAATGAGAAAGTATTTCAGTTCTATACCTCATTTTTATGATGTGAGAAGAAATTATGCTTCATGAATGTATCATCACATTTACAAGTCAAATTCTTTTAGCTGGAACATTTCTTAGGCAGTAAGAAAATACATACTGTACATGTAAGAACATGGGATATTCACTTTTGAATATATGCCATAATGTACCACCCTAGGTAAACAGTATGATTTAGAATGCACAAGCATTATGTATACACATGTTAATAAAACTGTTTTTCAAGTATTTATATTACCTGTATGGAGATTTACAGATATGTATATGATTCTCCCACATTGTCAACAAACTCTCATGACCTACTTTAACAACAATTCTTTATACTAAGAAGACATAGTTGCTTACAGATCAATAATGTATCACTAAAATGTGCACTCTTTCAGTAAATGCAAATTCTACAAAGCAAACATGCCAAAAGCCATGTTCAGCACCAGTGTAGTGCGCACTTTCTCTTAGTGTCATGTGATCATGGAGTAGGTATATATAACTCAGGAGAGATGGGGCCTTCTCCAACACAGAGGGAGGTGCAACAAAAAAAGCTTACTTCACTGATCACAGAATGCGGTTTTCAGCAAGCTTTATTTTCAGTGAACTGGTATTTTTTGAAAGTCAAACTTGGTTTGTCAACATGACTCTTACCCTTTTATAGCTCTTCAACATCTAACTTTTCATAGACGTAGGACGGGACTTCTTGTTGCTTTCAAACTGATGCTGGGACAATAAACTGTTGTTGTACAATAAAAAAGTAAATCAGTGATCTTTGTGGCGCCACATAAACTTTCTTCAGTTCCCTGTAACTGGAACACTAGTTTATCATAATGAAAAAAAGACAAAAAATATCTAAATTGTTCTACTACCTTTGAATCTGCCTACAACATCTTAAGTTTCCACATTACATTGACAGCAATTAAAAATGAAAATCTCTTACTCCAGGCAAAGAAAATATTGCATCTCCTCTCTGTAGAAAGTAGAATTGGTTTGAAAAGAAGTACTTCTACCCCGATAAAAATATAGCCCTCCTGTTATTTCAGTAGCATCTAAAAAGAACTGTGCTCACTAAAAAACATCTCATATAACATATGCCAATCATCACCCTTGTTTCAGAAATAGGATGCCATTAGTCCTTACTTTCCAATGCTAATTAGATGACCATCAGGTGAAGACCCATGATGCTACATAGGACACTAATATTTAAACTGCTCAAACCTAGGGTAATTCCCATCATTTGTTAGTCACCTTATATTTCACAGATTTCTAGCTATAATCTTAGAGCCTTACTCCCCACCAGACTCTCATTACAAACCCTCAGAACAAACTATACTGCAGTGACCATACTTTTCTGGGTATTTCTCCTCTGCAGTGGAAGTCTCTACCATTCAATATCAAAGCAAGCTACTCTTGCCTTGCATATTTATCTCATAACACAAACATTCCTAATTAAAGATGCAAAATTTAACTGTTTTAAAAATAACAAAAATAATATGAGGTATCTCCTCTAATAGTCTTCATTGCCTTATATAACTTAAGTGTTGGTCTGCGTAACATTGAAATTGCCACACCAACAAAATACTTCTTTCTTTTGGTCTTTCTTTTTCTTCTGTCTTCCTTTCCTTCTCTACTTCTTCCTCTGTGTCTCCCTTCTCTTCTTTTCCTTTCTTCCTTCCTTCTCTCATTTCATTCTTTTCTTTTCACTGTAAATACTGTCAAATTTGAAAATAATTATTTCCTACAAAATTGATGATATGCTTATTGCACTTAACAATTATCTATCTAATTTACTGCATGAACACTGTATTGAACTTAATTCTGTTTTTGGTCTGTATGATCTGCGCGAACCCTGATAAAGGTGCAGAAAGATCAGTGCTGTACCTGGATTAACTATTTAGATAAGTATGTACATACAAAGGTAGATAGATAGATAGATAGATAGATAGATAGATAGATAGATAGATAGATAGATAGATAAATTATTAGGCTGAACTTATATTCTTTGATAGTTCTTTGACACTCTAATCTTAAATATCTTCTCCCTCTTGTTCCTCATTGAAACCCGCAGAACAAACTCCACTAGACAGGCTGCAATTTTTCAGTTCTTCTCCCCTCCATCCCCCCTTGAGCTCCTCTGCCATTCAACCTCAAACCAACCAACTCCTGGTCCTACATTCTATTCATAATCAAAACATTCCTACTTAATTATACAAAATCGTTTCCTTTCTCTTCAATCTTCTATCTTTCTTTCCTATATATATATATATATATATATATATATATATATATATATATATATGTGGGTCTACTTTGACCCATCGAAATAACACTTCAGCGAAACTCAGGTTGTCTAGTCCAGTTTCACGAAAGTGCATTTCTGCGGAGATCCACTTTCGCAAAACTACAGATTGCTGAAGACTTAAAAAAAAATACACTACACTAAATTATGCAGAGGGCAAGGCCCCCTGCACCCCCCCACACTCCCACTACTAATATATACCAACTCTGAGATCGCACTATAGTGGGAAAAAGGGAAAATTCCCTTAGTCCCACTGTACCGTGATCTCCAGCAACAATCTCGGTGAAATGTAGTTTCGCGAAAGTGCATTTCTGGAGAAATGCACTTTTGTGAAATCGGACTAGTGAAACTGAGGTTTGCTGAAGTGTTATTTTGATAGGTCAAAATAGAACCATATTCATATATATATATATATATATATATATATATATATATATATATATATACATACATACATACATAGTGACAGCAATTCCCTCTAATGACATTACCAACAGGAAAACAAAAGGAATCTATGAAAAGAGAAAAGGAAAAACCCAAAAACAGATCCATGTGCATTTATCTGCAGCCTAGTATGAACAAATGGTATAAAATAACTTGTGCATCTAGCCCAATATGTTCCCTGGGTCTCTAGATCAAATGAAACAACCCCATGTAACAAAGAGACAATAAATAGTTTATGGTACAGCAACATCCCTTAGTAATACTACAATAGCAATATAAGGTTCAGACAGTCCAAATGAAAAATGGACCAATATCACTTAAGCCTGCATTAGTCCAGAAAATGTGCAAGTTCCTTTGGTTAGTTGTTGCACCTTGTGACAAAACAAACCATCAGGGCAGTAAAAGAATAAAGGTCCTAATGGTTGGCATTATTTGTAATCCAAACAATGGTACAGATAAAGTTCAACAGCAACTCAAGCACCACATATCCAAGCACAAAAGTGGACCTGGAAAAGCAACATGTAATATATGGCACAAAAGTGCAATACTCTCAGTCATGACAGTTCTCAAAACTCAATTTATAAACATGCAACAAAGATGTGTTTGGTTTCTACTGCTTTTCCCTGTGCTAATCTCCTTATTTAGTATACTATATCCTGCAGCAGGCCGCTATAGTGTCATGCAGAGTTCAGTAGATTTTCTCAGCCCACCCACTCAACTCTTCAAGTGAAAATCAAAAACAAAGTACTTCTGGAGGAAAGCATTTGCTAGAGTGCTACAGCACTCAGGTTTCAAAGAGAGAGAGAGAGAGAGAGAGAGAGAGAGAGAACAAAAGTATTTTAAACTGTAGCAAACTGCATGATATAATGTAGCAAGCAGCTAATACAGTTTAGACCACACAGGGAGCACTACAACACTCGACTTTGACCACTAATGCAACATGGGCTTCTAAAAGGCAATATGCATTACAGAGTGATAAGGATGGCTGACCGTGCCCCCTAACACTTTGCACCTGAGGCAGTTTCCCCCCTTCACCACACCCTAGCTACTCTTCTTGTTCAGTTTCATACATTCATAGGTAGGTACTAGTTAGTTAGTCTGCAGACTATTTCAAGCCCAGTCAAAAAGCTCTATTTAAAAGTTCCCTCTAATCTGAAGGAGGGCAAGACAAGGTAGACCAGGGGAGAATTTGATGCTGCCTGTCCAATTAATCTAGGTTTATCTTGAAGGTGGCAAGGGTGCTGCTCTGTTTGACATGCAATGAAAGTTTGTTCCAAAAGTGACGGATATGTCAGGATGTGAATCTGTCATACCATTCTCTACATAAATGAACTATGCTACATTTTAATTTGAGACCGTTATCCCATTTGTTAATGTGGCTTAACCCACGTGTGGGTCAGTTGAAGATCAAATAATAATATCCAATTTACAGTTGTCTGCAAACTTAGTTAACCATAGGCCAGGAGTGTTGTTCTGAAAATATAAGAAATATATGCAAATAGGAGAGGGCCCAAAACTGAGCCCTGTGGCATACCACTGATAACTTTTTTTTTTGCTTTCAGACATGGCACTTGCATCTGTACTCACATGGGTTGTGTCAGACAGCAAGTTATCTATCCACCTCATAATATAAGGATTTGCGTTCAGATTTCTGTCTATCAATAATGCCTGCATAGGGAATAGTGTCAAAGGCCATGGCCTGGTCTAGATTTGCTGTACATACTTCATAACCCCTACCCACTGTTTCAGTTTCATTTTCAAAGAAATTAATGAGGTTAAAGGGACAGGAACTTACTTCCTTTGACAAAGCTAAATTGATGAGGGTTCATGGTTAAGAAATTTCAATGTCTATGTTAACGAAGTCTGAGATAATGCATCCCATAGCTTTACATATGAGGCTAGTGAGTCTAATGGGTCTGTAGTTACCAGGGTCTGTGGTTGGGCCACCCTTGTGTAATAGCATTACAATGGTTGTTTTCTAGGCTGCAAGAATGTAACCAGTGGCGAGACATAGATTAAAGAGTTTAAGCATAGGTTCAGAAAGGACTTACTTGACACTGATAATAAGGCACCCTGTTATGTTATCAGAGCCCATGGATACAGTATTCTTAGTTTTTGAGAGGCCTGGGAGAATTTGTTCCATAGTAATTAATGGGGGTGGGTGAGATTGTGGAACCTGTGGAATAGCTATAACTGTGGGTGAAGCAAAATTTGTACTAAATTTGTTAGGTAGGATATTAACTACTGTATGTACATGCTCCTGTATATGAATATGGTAAATATTATTTCCTTAATGTATATGCAATATTGCTTTATTTTCCTGTAAACTTGATAAAATTATGGGGCTTTCTTCCCTGGGCCTTCAGTGAAGAAGAGTTATTGCCCAGTCAGACTTGACTGGTAAAACATGTCAAACAAATAAATGTATAATCAAATAAATAAATAAACTATTAGTTGAAAATAATTCAGAAATAAAACAGATATGTTCTTCAAAATGGGAATAAGAATGGCAATTTGTCATATAGAATGTAATGTCAAACTGTTTGATCATTTGTCCACAATATGTAACAATACAACACATGAATATGGATGTTTTGTAACAGCACAGATCAAGGAACACAACATGTAATTAGAAGCAGTAGTGTACTGTCACAATGGTGTAGAATGGTGGGGAGTGAGGCCAAAATTATGCACAAATGGTGTAGAAATTGGGGGATGAGGCCAATATTATGCATAAATAATGTAGAAATAAGGGGGTAAGGCCAAGATTGTGGATTTAGAAATGTGTGTGTCAGCCATTTACTGTCAAATTTGATCCACTCAGTGTTAGACATGAAGGTAAGTGTGAGTTCTGTCTGAAGACCAAATTATTTTACTCTAAAATTAATAATTATGAAATCCTGTCAAACTATATACTTATCAGCAGACCATTTGAAGGCCTTCAGCTTTCAAACCTACTGGATAAAAGACTGTTTCTTCAAAGAACGATTTCCTAAAAATATTGTCATTCATATAAGAATTATTCTTAAAAAAATAGATACTATGGAAAAAAAAGGTATATGCAAGGGAATGTCAACAAATAATTTGAACATCTAAAAACTGTCTTCCAACAATAAAATACTCACATAGACAGCATTAGAATCTAGCTTAAATGACACAGAGAGAAAAATGGCTGAACAAGAAAACCAAGTGAATGTGGATGTAAAAGAAAACCAAGTGAATTGCTGATAAAATAAAATGACTGGCTACCTGATAACACGAATAACTTAGAAAACAAAGAGGGAAGAAGAAATAATGTAAGAATATTTGGCATGCCTGAAAAAAAAGGAGATATGTGGCTAATTTCCTCACCAGCTGGATTCCAAAGTGTTAAACCTCCAGAAGGGCTTGTCATATGATACAGAGAGATCCCATATTTCTCACAAAGCTTCCAGCTAAAGAAAGAATCACTCCCACGACTATAATTCACTTCATCTCACATCTGAATAATTAACGTGTCATTATTACTGCCCTCCATTTTTAAAGCTGGTAGTTCCAGTTACAGATTTAATAATGACTATTCACAGAGAGTAGTAAAAAGCAGAAGCCAAGTTTACCACTGGTAAAGTCCCTAAAATATGATATTGCATGCTACATTTGCAACAAGATTAAGAATCTTTCTGCCAGAAGCAACAAGTACTTTTGATTCTTTAAAAGAAAAAAAGTGTCTTTCTTTCTTTCATCTAAAAATATTACAATTTTTAGGAAGAAATTACAGTTCTACAGAGATAAGCAGAGAGACCTTGATAGAAGACTTGTTTGTTCTAACAAAAAATGAAAAAGTTATTGAACATTAATTCAGTGGACTAATATATTTATCTAAAGTAAGTGCACTATTTGTCTATCCAGTAATGAACGTATAGAAACTTCTCACTAGAATATATTTTCCAGACTTCAATGTGACATTATTATCCATTTTCTGATATTATTTCAAATTCAGTCTTGAGAATAAATAATATCTATTTAATTAGTCAGCTTAAATATAGTAAAAGTGAAAAGCAGCAAATTAAAGACCAGGAAGGAAAACAAAACTTATAAGCTTTCGTTTGTTTAATAAAACACCATGAACTTCATCAGAATAAATACAAAAACTTGAAACCACCCTTTAAATACTTGTCATGTGCAAAAAAATCATCCAATGACAAAATGCTTCAAATAAATTATTTAAATAGCCACTGTGATGTCATGAAAATGTAAAAATACACTACAAAAATTTTTAACATTGCATATGTATAAAAACATGGAAAAAAATATATATATAAATATATATATATATATATATATATATATATATATATATATATATATAGTCAATAATAAACTACTACACAGTGTTTCATCAAATAAAGCCCATTTTGTGAACAGCTTGGCTCACTACATCAAAGCCTTTGTAACTGAAGAAAACATGTGATGTTAATAGTTTAATTTAGCCCTGGAGGGCAGTCTGCTCTTAAAGCTATGTGCTGTTTAGTTTCCCAACATTCTAATAAGGCTTTAAAATTGCCCACCAAAGGACCACAAACTACTTTATCTAAGACAAAGAATGTACATTTCTTAAAATTGTTACGTAATAAAACATATCTAACCAGTGCATTATTCCTGTCTTTGTTTCTCACTGCTAACACATGTTCATAAATCCTTCAACTTAGTGACCTGATGGTCTTGCCAACATAAAAACTGGCACAAGAATTACATACTGTGAGATAAACAACGCCCACAGAATCACATGTAAACCTGTCTATTGCCCAAATAACTTTCGTGAAATGTTTCAATTCAATAGAATCTGAATTGGCTATGTATCTACATTGCCTGCAATGACCACAAGCAAAATTCCCAACAGGGTCTTTGACCCCATCATGTGATGTCTTAGAAGTACTTTCAGATATACTTCTTATGTTACAAATCTTTTTATAAGTGAACAAAGGTTCATTACCCAGGACTTTCACCAATTCAGAATGTCCAAGCAACACCTTCCAATTTTCCTTAATAGTCCACCTAATAATGTCCATTCCATCTGAAATGGACAATGGAAATGCCAGCTCAAACACCTTGTTGTTTGTATTCACCCTACTTGCTACACTGAAATTGCCTCTCGAAATGGGACTAGCTAAACTGTCTCTGAGAGTTATAACTTCAGCAATAAATTTACGTATCCAAAACAAATCATATTCCCTGCCTATAAAAAAATCCAGCCAGTTTGTTAACCTCACCATCAAAAACAGAATCTTCACTGGTCAAACGATTCAACCTTATGAGCTGTCCCTTGACAGCCCCTCTTTTCATATGTTGGGGGTGAAGACTGTCCCTGTGCAGGTACTGATTGACAAAGGTAAATTTCCTGTGGATACTACTACTGAAACTAAAACTGTCATCAAGTAGTTCCAAATGAATATGCAGGAAGTCTATTATTTTCCCAAACCCTCCCAAGGTAAAGTTCAAAAAAAACTGGTTGAACAATTCAGGTCTTGCAAGAATAACTGGAAACTGTCAAGGTTCCCTTGCCACAAAAAAAAAAAAATCATCAGTGTAACGCCTGCAAAATAAAATATTCTTAGCCAAAGGATGTGTCACAAGAAATTTCATCTCCCACATAGCCATAACTAGACTGGCAAAAGAGGGAGCCACTCTAGAACCCATGGCCACACCCGAGATTTGCTGAAAAATATTAGTTCCAAACTTAAAAAAATTACTTTCCAAAATAATTTCCATCAAAACACACAAAGTGTTGATCTTATCATTGTCAAAGTGAATATGACCAGTCAGATATTCCCTAAATAAATCAATTCCAGCTTCTTGATCTACACTTG
>NC_056725.1:868560032-868710032 GCF_019279795.1 Protopterus annectens | reverse complement strand
CCCCCCAAGTGGAAGGCTGTGCCCCACACCCCCTGCTACTTAAATATATTAACTCCGAGATTACCCTTAGTGTAGTGAAGTGGAGGATGTGGGGGGCTTGCCCCCCCCCTGGTTATAGTTGAAGGGTAATGTTTTTCTGTATGTACATGGGTTGGAATATAGTAAGTGTTGATATCCTGTGTGTTTTCAGTATAATGAGATTCAGTATTTTGAGTTTTCAGTATATTGAACTTTCAAGATTTTGATCTGAGGATTTTGAGTTTCAGAATTTTGGGCTTTCAGGATTTTGTAGCACTCCCATAAATATATACAGAGCTCCATGTTAGGTGGCAAAAGTTATGTAAATAGACATAATATGTTAGCTGAAATAAAAAGTCCTGAGCAGATTTTTTTCTGATGAATGAAGATATGCATTTTAATAGCCTCATATAAGTTATAGACTACTCTGATTGAATTATAATGGCTGAAGATGTACTCAAGAGATATTGGCAGGTTTATAGGTACTTACTAGGCTATTGATCCATTCAAGTCTTTAGAAGACTAGCCCTGCATCCCCATGACGTTTTTAGGCCTTGCAATTTAAGTACAAATAGCCCAGAGCTGGACAGACCATTCACATGTTGCCCTTATCCATAAGTGATAAGGGTTTTAAGCCAGGGAGAAATTGTGGTTTCCCATCCATTCATCCAGATTATGTTTAAATATAGTAAGGGAAGTACTTTGCTTTATGTGCAGAATAAGGCATTTACAAACAAATGGTATTCTATGTGATACATATCTATCCCTAAAATATGTTCTATTTATGTTGTAGAAGAGATTAAGAGCTCTTCAGTGGGTATTTATAACACCAATGGAATCATGGATGTCTAGTAGATCCAAGAAGGTAGGATCTACTGACTTTCTATACATGAAGCAGACATCACACCACAACAGCCTGTATGAGACTGTATGAGACTGAGAGAAGACACAAGTCTTTGAGATAGTCAGTGTCATTTTAATGTTTTAAGCCTTGATTTTCTTGATGAGAAAGCATTGTAGTAGTTCAAGGTGTGTTATTTATGAGGACAAGTACATATTGAAGGGGGCATTATATTTCATGATCTGCATAATAAACACACTAATACTTCTGCTGTCATCTCCCCTCTCTGTGAAGTGGGCTTGCTCTGTTTAAACGTCTTGGGCTGCAGGTACCCCCTCCCCCACCCTCCAAACTTGAATAAGTACTATTGCTGAAGTGCAATTCCAGTGAAAATATTACAAAGGCTTCTCTGCAAGCATGGCTTTTATTCAAATTAAACGTAATCTGTTTAAACGTCTTGAACTGCAAGTGCACCCCCCCCCCCACCCTCCAAACTTGAATAAGTACTATTGCTGAAGTGCAATTCCAGTGAAAATATTACAAAGGCTTCTCTGCAAGCACAGCTTTTCTTCAAATTAAAAGCAATGTATGTCTTAACTTTCAACATAAAGACTTAATGTCAATGCCTTTATATACTGAATTTTTTTTTTGTTTAAAGCATGCACACTTGCAGAGGCCTGTCTAGCTAGCCCAGTTTTCCTAACTCCAATCCTGTAAGACCCCATTTCAGATTCTAGTTGATGACACACTGCTGGGTTCTGTACCTCTCTCTGAGTAGCAAGGCAAAAGTTTCAATTTTTATCTATGGCTTTTACATCCAACTGTGCTTTTTTCCCCAGTTTCATCTGTGACCAGTCAATATTAGACTATTTTTGTATGGCAATAGCTATCCAATTCCAAACTAAACTGCACTACCCCAGAATTAGTAACACCAGAAATAATTAACTTGTGCTAGTTTAGTTCCCCCTTGAGCTGTACTGCCATTTACTTAACTGCAGTTCATCTATTCTCTTGGTACTCTCTCCATATCACTTAGCTACAGTTTGAGTCAGCTGATTGTTTGTTTTTGTTTGAATTGCCCATCTTCCAGAATCTGATTGAGAGACCTGTCAATCACTTCCACAGGACTCCTCCTGCATTTAGTCCCTCCCCTCCTCCCCCACTAGGAATGCATAGCACAGAAGTTATATAAAGGCCTGTATTCACTGTTATCTGATTGCTTTCCAGCCCACAACCCCTCCTAAGAGCAGCTAACAGGTCTCTGCCCACTTTGCTCACCACCCTGCCCCCAATTTACACCCACCCCGGTGGTCCTACCTTTATTAGAACAAACCCCTCCCATCATAGCCGGTTTTAGGCACCAGCGAACCCTGCGGTCGCTGGGGGCTCCCTGTTCCCTGGGGGCCCCCAACCACAGCAAGTTATCTTATCCTGATATTTTGTCACATCTGTAAAACCAGCAAAAGCTAGTGCAGCAGTCTTGCATACTTAATAAACTATGAGGGTAATAACTCTTATTTATATCTCCCTTAAAATTCAAAGATATTTCTGGTTGTAGTAATGGTGTTTTGTCAAGTAACAGGCATCAGAATGCCATTAAATATTTTACTACTGACATAGTGCTCCTGGCTTAGTTAAACCCTGCTTTCGGACATTTGCTCCACTAAAACTAACTACATAGCCAGCTTTTAGTCCCTGCAAAACCATGGCTGCAGGGGGCCCCCTTAATCATCTTTGTCTGTGTGGGGGGCCCACAAAAGCTGCTGCTGATTGGGGAAAATGAGGAATGAAAAATGCATTAATTTCCTAATTATCCTCTTTAACATGAACAGGGCTGTGATATGACCCTGTTAGGATGAAGATGATAATGAACATGAACAATATACGCACTAGAGGGATCAGCAGCCCAGAGTGACTTACCTCAGTGCAAACTTTGGATTTTAAGAAGAGCTGATGCTTCCGATCATCAGGGATAGTTTCTCTTTCAGGTAGTTTTATAACTAATACCAGAACACCTGATTCTATAACTCAATTTCTTTGCTTAAGAATTCAGTACAGTCCCAAAAATAATAGAATAAATGCTCAGAATCATAAATATGTTTAAATATTTCTCTAATTCACTTATAAAGTTACTAGAATAACATATTTTGCATCAACATCTATTTTTGGACAATAAGTATAAAACTTAGATGTCTGGATTAATTGACTGTTTGTAATCCTGAATGATTTACCAGCAAATCAGACTTTTACGAAGGATAAAGCAAAAGTATGAACAAAATCAGGGAAGGTCTGTGAAAGTAGGGACAGTGACAAGTATGCATTACTCCTCAATGGGATAAATCTTACTGCTTCTGCTGTTTGATGACTGCTAAACAGCAGTGACTAATCTGGTGTGGCAGTACCAATGTTGCACAAGGCATTGCTGTTTGCTGAAATTAAGTACATAACTAGTACTGCTGTGGCTTATGCATGCATGTTGTGTGTGTGTGTGTGTGTGTGTGTGTGTGTGTGTGTGTGTGTGTGTGTGTGTGTGTGTGTGTGTGTGTGTGTGTAAAAAACATCAATGATTTTTATCTGTGCATGCACCCAATAATGCCAGGACACAGACATTATTCTTCTGTGTATCAGTAAAAAATGTACCTAACAAGTAATTATATTTCGAAAGTAAGACAGAACATATATCACAGAACATTCAGACACTTAGATATTCTTGGAGCCTGGTTGCCCCCACTCACCAGACTGTCTAAATGGATAATGGGGACTCCCTTTATCATCCTTGACTCTGTGGGGGCCCCCACCAAAGCTGTTGCTTGTTGGAGAAAAATGTATCAATTTTCTGAATACGCTGTTTAACCTGAATGGTGCTGAGATATGACCCTTTTAGGATAAAGCTAATAATAGCCTCTGTTTACAACCACACCAATTCTAAAACCAGCCCTGCTCAAATGTGTGTGTGTACATAAAGCTGCTACAGGTTATGCGGGGCTAGAGATTGTGTGGATATTACATCTTTAATTTTCATCACAGTCAAACCTTAGAGGTGTGCACATGAAGTCATTATAGCTTGTGTCTGAGCTGAGGGCAGTGTTTCTCACAGACCTCAGAGGTATACAAAGAAGGTTACTATAGCTTGTGTAAGAGAGGTGTACTGTCTAGGAGCAACAAATTTGAATATTACTGAAATCATTCTCACAATCACATACTAGGCACATATACATGCGGCTACCTTTGACGGCTGGGGTGAAGAACATGCTATGTATATGTATATCATCAGTCACTTGAAATATATGACAAAGGCAATTTAAATCTCTGCTTTTATCCCAGTCTAACACCAGAGGGATGCATAGGCAGTGACTTGTCTTTATTAGAGAGTTAGGGAGGTAGGCAGTATTTCCAGATAAGACTTAAATATTCTCACAACTACTGGCTTGTTAGTTTACTGTAAGCTACAATTTTGTCAGCTTTGAAAATTAAGCCTTGGGCACAAATTATGCCTTGAAAGAAAAAAATAAGACTGAAATTCTTTTTTTCTTCATAATTTTTATTTAGGCAACCATTGGAGTAAAATGTTAAAAACTGCTCTAAAATGCATCCCAGACCATCTGTAAACCTGTGGCTTCTTGGGCCCTGACTTGAGTTATTTTCTAAATGGTTATTACTGGGCTGTCTTGTTCAGGAAAGGTGTGTTGAAGGATGCAAGGAAAACTAAAGCTGAACCACAACAGTGAATTTCTTTCCTTAATCATAATTTCTGTTCAAGCTATTATTGGATGAAAAGGTTGTGTAAAATGCACTTCAGAGCATATAGAAAGTTATGGCTTCTTGTAAAAGCTTAGAGTAAGGCAAAATGTGAGATAAGGAAGAAAAAGGTAACAGGGATGGTATGGGGAGCCCAAAAGGAGAAGGACTCAGAGGAGAGGACTGGGGTGTGTGTGTGTGTGTGGGGTTGAAATGTAGGCCCAGTCATCATTTCACTTTAAGTCCAGACCTGTACATAGACTTGTTGCAATGTATCACTGTTGCAACTAAGTGCCAGTAACTCTAACTGCCCCTTTGTTAGACAGCTCAACATAGTGATAGTGTGATACATAGGCCTGTTGTAATGTAAAAGCTTGTAGCTGCAGGTCTGTCTGTGGATACTGCTCCTAAAAGTTTGCAGCATGAAATAAAAGGTTGCTTAGTATGGATGGCATTGTTAGGATGATGCTTATACTGGAAGTGCCTAGGGGGCCCCCAACTTGACATTTGCTGGGGGCCCCCAAAATGCTAACACCGGCCCTGCCTCCCATCATTTTTACCACCAACCACAACACTACTCCCAACTCTAAAGCCACCATCTTCCCACTACTACGCCTCCTCTTCTGATAACATAAATAAGCATACCATACTTATACTCTTTGCATACCCTCTTCTTGCATATCTTACATCTTACCAAAACTCCATTATACCCCCACTCAACCAGTTCCACTGTACAACTATTCACTCCATCACTCATGACTCACCCTCACTCTGCTTCTCACCTACCAACTCAAGAACCATCCCTATGCATCCCCCACATATTATAGCAACTAAAATACTAAAACTAAATGCAGCCCTAAAAGTTGACAAAATAACCCTCCCACCACATCTGTTACCAACTGCACCCAATCATAAAGTTTCCCTAAAATGCAAACTCTTTCACAAACTGATAAAACTAATAACCTCATGCATATCAAAACTTGCCCTCAGTGGAGACACCCACCCCAACCGTGGCCCCTCCATCTCCCACCCCACTTCTAATAATCAGACTAACAACCACATCTCCCAAATCCCAGCCAGTAGAAAACCAAATGACCTCCTTCTGCTAAGCCTAAATATCAGAAGTATAGCCAACAAAGTCTGCGAACTCCATGCCACCATAGACTTATACTCCCCAGATATATTCATCCTGACAGAAACCTGGCTAAACCCTCACATTACCAGTGAGAAAATCTTCCCTAATGGTTACAATATACTAAGACTAGACTGACTAAACATGAAAGGAGGTGGTATAGCTATAATATTTAAACAGCATCTAAACATCCAGATTCTAAACTCATCAGCTCCCCAAATTGCCAATGAAGAAATAATATATACCAACCTGAAAATAAACCAAAATAAAACCATCGACATAATAGGATGCTACTTCCCACCTGGCTAAAATATCCCTCCACTAGAAAACCTACTAAGCTGGACTACCCACCATCTCCCTCAAGAGACCATAATTTTAGGTGACTTCAATATTGATTGGCAATCCTGTTGCAGCAACCATCCAACCCAGCATCAAAACCTTCATTTATTCACCCAACTAGTCCAGTCACCAGCCAGAATAAATAAAAACTCCAACAAGCACACTACCCTAAACTGGATACTAATCAGCAAGAGTCTCCAGTCCTATATAGCAGGCTGCCTATCAGATAGCCTCTGTGATCATTCCCCAACATTCCTACTCAAAAAACACCTATATCAAGTTAAACCGGTCATCTGCCATCAAATACATAAAAAACTACACTTTAACCCAATCACATTCATCTCATCCCTCAAAGAATGTAACTGGCACCCTCTAAATTACCTCAGCCTAGATGACGCAGTCCAGTTTTTCATTACTACCTTCCTAAGCATCCTAAATAACCATGTCCCCATAAGACTTACCAGAACCAAAGCTCAACCCTCCCCATGGCTACAGAAAACCACTAGGTCAGAAATGAAAAACCGAGATAAAGCCTGGGAACACTGGCGCAAAACCAAAACCCGCTCAGCTAGACAGAAATTCCTATAACTATGCAATAGAGTCAAAAAGATAATAAAGGAGGACAAAATCCAATACTACCAGTCTGCCCTCAACTCCTCCCAACACAACAACCCCAACCTATTCTGGACCTCCATAATCTCCATCCTCCACCCAGGTAAAATCAATACCCCTACACCTAACATTCCTCACTCTTCAGAAGATATTGCTACCTCATTCAACACACACTTCACACAAAACCGTACTATCACTAGGTAGACAACACAACCCCCTCCCCTACACCCCACACCTTCACCCAGTAATCTCCTCACACTCTTCTCATTTTCTCCCATTCCTACCTCCAACATAAGAAAACTCTTAATTAAACTTAAACCCACAAAATTAGCAGTAGACAACCACCCAAGTGAATTCCTACAAATTGCAGCTGACTCCCTAGCCTACCCAGTATCCATCTTGATTAACCGATCTCTGTCAGAATGCTAAGTCCCTACACTATGGAAAATATCACACATCATTCCCCTTCACAAAGGAAGCCCCTCCACAGATTTAATCAACTACCGCCCCATAGCGATTCTATCTCCACTCCCCAAAATACTAGAGAGATGCATTCACTCTCAAATCTCACACTACCTCCTTACTAACAACCTCCTTTCTAATACTCAGCATAGTTTCCGACCAAACCATGGCACCACCACTGCCTTACTCTGTTTTATTAACACTACCCTTCACCATAAAAACAATGGCCATCTCTCCTCTGCTACTTTCCTAGACCTATCTAAAGCATTTGACATGGTCCCACACAAACAACTCCTCTCTGTACTCAATAACCTATCCTTTTCTCAATCAGTCACCAACTGGTTTCAAAGTTACCTATCTGACCACCAGCAATCTGTTGTATGGAAAAATGACATATCACCCCAACTACCTGTCTCTATTGGTATTCCCCAAGGATCCATCCTTGGACCCCTACTCTTCTCTATTTTCACCAATAATCTAGTAACTGCCACCAAACATGGCACACTCATACAATATGCAGATGACTCAACCATCATCTGCTCTGCCCAGTCCCTACCCGAACTGAAAAAGGTCACACAGCATACCTTTTCCTCTGTTGAAGCTTGGCTATCCGATGCCCAGTTAATACTCAACCCAAACAAAGCTAAACTCCTCATCTTTGAACCCACCAAACATACTCAAAACAACTCTCACTTTAACATCACAGCAAAAGACAACACCACTATCCACCCAACAGATCACACCAAATTGCTAGGAGTTGAAATAGAAAACAATCTCAAATTTGACATTCACATATCCATGATCACAAACAAAGTCCACCAAAAACTAGGAGCCTTATACAGAAATAAGCAACTCCTCACCAAAGCAGCTAGGATTTCAGTTGCAGATTCGCACCTTATCTCCACCCTACTTTATGCCTCTCCAGTATATACCAACCTAAGGCAATGTGATATAAATAAACTTGAGACCTGCTACAACAAAATCAACAAATTCACCACTGGGGCATCCTACCACAGTCACCACTGTCTCTCACTTACTGAACTAGGTTGGCTAGAACTCCTGCACCTCCTTCAATGGTATCAACTCACACTCGCCCACAAACTGGTTAACCATCCTCTAAAGGTCCCATCCCTCCAGTATCTACTCCAACCCTATCTCACCACAAGACCACTACGATCCAGCAACAAAAATCAGTTACAGGTTACTAGAGCCAATGACACTGCTGGAGAAGCACTATTCTCCAGTGCTATAGCCAAATTATGGAACATCTCCCCCCCCCCCCCCCACAATAACCTCTCTACTATCATGCACCCACTTCAAAGCTTTACTTAAAGCGCACCTAAAAACATGTTGGGTAACTCTCCCCTCTAACTTCTCCCACTCCATCTACCCTCTACCTCTCTTCCACCCCACAAACTACCTTTAATTACAGCAAGCTCTGATACTTCCATGCCTATCTACTTATTATATGACAGTAACTTCTTATTGTAACAATTGTTAATATCTGTTATGACTTTGTGGATAGAACAAATGCTAGTTATCTACTGAATGTACTATGTTCTTCATCTGTAACTATGTTTGTAATATTTTAATTGCTAGGATCTGTAACTATGTCTGTAATATTTTAATTTGTGGAGCTTTTCTCCCCGGGCCTCCGCTGAAAATGGACCTGCGTCCAGTCGGACATTCCCGGTCAACAAATGTAAATAAATAAATAATAATAGGTGCTAAATACAGTGGCATGATCATATGCCTATACCAAGATGCCATACCTCTACTAATAAGCTGAGTAATGTAAAAGGACTGTCTTACAATAATGGGGACATGGTGAGTGAAGGACAGTGTATTGCCCATATAGATTCACAAGTCTCTAACTTCCAAATTAATTTTCAGGGGTGTGTCATTGATGTGATAGCTACAGTGGACATCATACTTGCCAAAGGACACTGTTATATATTTTTAGTCTATAATTAGCTTGGTCAACCCCCTCTCTGCAGGGTGATGACTGTTGCTGTCCTCTATTCATCTGGCACAAAGCCTGTTTAAAACCTAATAGTGATGACAGGTGTTGTTTCAGGCTAGTCAGCAGGCAGCCTGGTATGTCATCCAGTCTATCAGAAGCAGCATTTTTTGACTTGAAAAGTGCTTCGAGGACTTGTTCTAGGGAGATATGTGTGGGAGTGTACATGTGGGTATGTGATCTGTGAGAGTAGGAAGATGGGGAGAAGTTACAGTTTAATTTATCTCCTAATAGACTGGCTATATCTCTAGGGTCTGAGTATTTGATATCATTACCTATTAGCTCTGTACAATGCTTGGATTTATTTCTGAGTTTTGTAATATAGTTAAAGAACACTTTATGGTTGTGTTTTGCCTGAGAGGCTATTTTTACCTCATAGCTTTGGTTGATTTGATCACAGATTGGAGTTCCTTGTTAAATTTAGCGAAAGTGTTTTTGACATGTTGATAGTTAATATTTATTACTGCATGCAATGAGTTTTTCTTTTTTTATTGTAGAGTCTGTGTATATCTGGGTTCCACCATGGGGGGAGGGTTATTTTTGAATTTGTCATTGTAGTTACTCCAGAGCATAACAGATGTTTCAATACAGCTATTCACATGTACACCGAATTTGGCAGTAACAGATTTTTGTGTACTCAGTGCAGTCATCAGGATGGAGGGAATGTTGAATTTAGTCAGGTCCTAAATCATTTTCTTGTAGATTAGCATTTTTATAATTTCTGAATAACAAGGTATTTGATGACGTTTACAGCTTCAGTCTTATGGTGAATGTGACTGATTTATGTTCCAACTGAATGAGGGAGGAAGTTATAACCTTTGGGGAACAAAGTTCTCAGATATTAGAGAGGACCAAATAAAGGATTTGGTCTCCCCTAGTTGGGGGGCAGACTAACTGATCCAGTGAGTTTGTATTTATGAAGTCTAAATCTCAGAGCATGCAAGTTAAGATATGCATAAGTCTCCCATTTGATGGAAGGGTAGTTTAAGTTCTCTAAGAGAATGACCTAATATATGGAGATTCCATACTAGTCAGGAAGGAGGTATGGACTAGGTGGGAACATAGACGTGGTCCTATATTAAGCTATGATGTGATATGGTAAGCTGGACATGGAGGAGTTTCATGCCATTATTCTGTCCAATGAGCCTGTAGGTTTTATATATATATATATATATATATATATATATATATATATATATATATATATATATATATATGGGTCCCCTTCAGTACACCGACACATCAGAAGGCCGAGACTCTAAAGAAGGAGACGAGAAGACCAATGACGCAGATGATCGACAAGGTGAGATCCCAATGGACGGAACACCGACATGGGAAGGTGTGAGCGCGACTCGGTAAGTGTGCGATAGAGTGAGGGATTTAGTGTTAGGGAGCGGACAGGTAAGTGTGGGATAGTGAGGGACTGTAGTTTTAGGGGCGGGTTAAGTGAGTTAGGGTTAGGGTGCAGGTAGGATATGTGTGCGATAGTGACGGACTGTAGGTTTAGGGGTGGGTTAAGTGAGTTAGGGTTAGGGTGCAGGTAGGGTAAGTGTGCGGTTGTGTTGGACCTTAGGGTTAGGGTTTTGGTTAAGGTTAGTGCATGTATAGTTGTGTGTAATGTGTAGTTTACGTTTTGGGTGTCGGTGTTATGGTGTTCGGTTTTGTGCATTGTCGGTATTGTGTGTTGTCGGTCTTTTGGTGTCGGTGTTTTGGTTGTCGGCTTTGTGGCATGTCGGTGTTGTGATATATATATATATATATATATATATATATATATATATATATATATATATATATATATATACACACACACACACACACACACACACACACACACACACACACACACATCTATATACATATATATGGTTTGGGCATCTTTTCAGGCTTGTTGGCTGTTGGTGAAGCACCCTCCAAGAGGAAAAAACGCTGAGAGAAGAAAGGAGACACTTTTGAGATTTTAAGTATTTTTTCTCTGTTTATTTGCTAAGTTTTTCTGCATAGCTGCCTAGCTTGAGCATTTTCTGGCTTGTTAAACTTGATTTCTGTATTAGTAGCTGTATTTAGAGCACAACCAAAAGCTGTTTGCTGAATTTCCTGTTTGCACTTAATTTTAAATCGTTTTTTTCTTAAAACTTGCATATTTTCTGTCCTTGACCTAGCACTCTTGTGTGGGGTCATTTACTGCACTGTTATAACTTGATATTACTTGTGAACCTCTGCTATCTCTGTAAAAATCAAAACAAAAAAAATCTTGCTTTTTCCCACTTTTCTGAGAGTTAAAAAGTTCAGTTACAGGCTTGCTGTTCCTGAACTGTTTGAACGTTTTGTGAGGCCATTTTGCTTGGGCTGAAGGAGGGTCTCTGTTGATCAGTGGCAGTGACTAACAATGAGCAGCTCCCCTGCCACACGTACAGGTGGTCACTGACTTGAAACTGTAGTTTTATTTTCCCTTTTGGGTCTATTCCTGCTCCTTTCCAGCCCCTGCTATCAAGCACGCTTTAACGTGCTTTTAGCCGATTTAGCGGAGTTGCCACTAGAGCAGCATCGGGCAGCACGGTTAAACAAGGTTAAACTCTTTCTGGCTCCAGAAAGTCTGTTCTTCAATTTTTCCCTTAGAACTGCTCTGTTAGGAACCTAAACAGTTTACACCTACACTAAAAAGTGCAGCAGTTGTTCCAAATAGCTTTTTCTTCTCAAAAGCTCAGCACTTGTCTTATAAGCATATCCCTTGTCTTATAAGCATTCTCTTTGCAGGTCAAGCACTCCTATATTATACAAATCTCTTACTAGCAAAACCCCCAGGAGTGCCCACTTCCCTGCTAAGCCCACTACTTTTCTGTCTCATACCAACTCATAATTCTTTCTAGCATGTCGAAGGGTCAGATGCTGGCGTCCTCTCCTGCCCAGTTGGTGAATCTGGGAATTCTGAGACAATGTTACAAATGCCTCATGTACACGGACAACCCTCTCCTCCTCCCACGTAACACTAACACTTGTGAGAGATGCAGCTATTTAGCCAGACTGGAGGCTGAGCTCTCTCAACTCAGGACTGGCAAGACCAGGCAGGAGGAGAAGGCAACTACACACACCACAATACCAGTCTCACATAACTCAACCACACCACTGAATCAAACACATAAACACACTAAGACATACTCGGAGGCTCTGAGTAAAATTTACCTAAACAGCAGAGGCCTCCAAAGCAGACACCCAAGCAACTGCAAACTCAATACACCACACAAACAACACATAAACAACAAAATCAGTGTGCAAAGCAGTCACTGCCCTTAAGGCCAAATACAACACCAAACATACTTGTCATAGGTGACTCCATAGTCAGACACACTGACGTGCAGCCACCAGACTGAGTAAGGAGAAGGTCACAGTAAGCTGCCTGTCGGGCGCTAGAATCCGCCACATAACACAAGCACTCAGGTCTCTCAACAGCAGGTACAAGTACGACTCAGTCATTGTCCACGCTGGTGTCAACGACCTGAGATGTACCTCCTTGGACTACATGAAAAGAGACATTGAGGAGCTCTCTGATTATGTAGCCCAGGCAGGTATGACCCTGACCTTGAGCAGTATCCTACCTTCACCTAGAATGATGCCACAATACAGTGATAAGATGATCAGCTTTAATAATTGGCTTAAATTCTGGTGTCATTCAAAGGGGATCCAATGTCTGTCTGCCTGGGATGACATGCTGGACAAGCCACGCTGCTTCGCAAGGGACGGCTTGCACCTGTCACCCCTAGGCTTCCGGATATTGGCAAAGGCTCTTGCCACCCCCATAGTGCCTTTTTAGGCAAGGCTCAAATTCTAAACCTACCACCCTAGAACACAAAAAGTAAAAACTAAGGGTAATGCTGCTCAATGCCAGAAGTCTCAATCTCAAGATGCACGCACTCGAGGCCCTTCTCAGTATGGAGAACATCGATGTCTGTGCTGTGACAGAAACCTGGTTCAAGGCTCCTGAGAGCACCCCAGCAATATCAGGTTTCACCTCATATCATGCGTTCCGGCCCCAAAATCCGGACAACACCAAGAAAGGAGGGGGGGTGTCCATATTCATAAAGGACACCCACACCTCAAGGTTGGTGGCAACGCACGATGCATCGGAGACCATCCAGGTGCAATTAACCATAGGCAGGACTGCTCTGCAATTTGTAGCATGTTACAGGCCACACTGTCAAACTCAGGAACCTCACATGGCCTTCCTGAAAACAATGGAGGGTATAAATGTATCTCCAAACACCATCATACTAGGTGACTTCAACTACCCTAATATAGACTGGGAACACTACTCAAGCCCAAACACTCTAGCCCAAAGGTTCCTGGAGTTCATAAACTCAAATGCCATGGAACAACTAGTCACCATCCCCACAAGAGGAGAAAACATACTTGATCTCATCATCACGAACATGGGATCACAATGTTCAACACCGGAAGTATACCCCTCACTGGTGAGATCAGATCATAAACTAATCTCGCTGGAGGTCCTCATCCCGCCCCCACCTGAAATAAAAAAGACCACAGTGAAAAACTTCTCAAAAGCCGACTTCACACTTCTAAAAACTAGTGTGGTCTCCTTTAAGGCCCCTGAGCCAGTGGTAAACATTACTCAAACTGCTGAATCACTTACAAATGCCTTCTACCAGCACCTACAGGACTGCATGGATCAGGCAATCCCAAACAAAACTAAGACTCTTTGTACCAAAGGCAAGCGCCCAGTCTGGTGGACCCCAGCCATAAACAAGCTCTACAACAAAAGGAGGAAGCTACTACAAGACAGAGCAAAATCCTTGAAAGGTAAGACACCTTTGATCATTATAAGTAAAAAACTAAGAGCTCTCATAAAATCATCCAAGGCAAATTTTGAGAGAAAAATCGCCAAGGACTCAAAAGACAATCATAAGGCCTTCTTTAGCTATGTTAGAAACCTAGGAGGAAACTCCCAGATATGTTCAGAATTAGTTCAAAATGATGTGAAGATTACTGAACCTACACACATTGCCAACATACTGGCTGACAGGTTCAGTGCAAACTTCTCCCCCAAAAGGAGAGATATCTATACCAGAGGATTGTAGCCCCCAAACATCTCCAACGCCCAGGTGAGAACTGCTCTCTCCAAAGCAAAAACACAGCATCCATGGGACCGGATGGTGTCCCCGGCTGTGTGCTCCACTTAACTCAATGAGGAATTAAACCCGCAGTTAGGACAGCTGTTTAATCTTAGCCTCACCTCAGGATACGCACTCCAAGGAGTGGCGCGGCGACTGTGGTCCCACTTCACAAGGGCGGTGCCTCCACCGATCCTGGAAATTACCGTCGCATTAGCTTGACTAGCCTTATCTGCAAAGCCATGGAGAGGATCATAATGGAACTCATAAATAAAGACATAGGAACTTGCAGACTTTGGATCCAACCCAGTTTGGCTTTGTCAAAGGCAGATCATGCCTTTAAACTTGGTTGACTTTTTCGAGACAGTCACCAAGGCCATTGATGAGGAAAGGCAGCCCATACAGCCTACCTTGACCTGGCAAAGGCCTTCACACAATACCCCACTCAGGTATCATCGAAAAACTCATCAGCTTGAATGTAAACCCATACATCACAAGATGGGTTGCAAACTGGCTAAGTGACAGAACCCACAGGGTCAGAGTTGCTGGAGCCATGTCAGACTCAAAGCCTGTCACAAGTGGTGTCCCACAGGGCTCAGTCCTGGGTCCACTCTTGTTCGGCATCTACTTTTCTGAAGTACAAGCAAACACAGGAGGGTTATGGCTGACAAAGTTTGCAGATGACTGCAAACTGGGCCATAGTCGAAAACACATCTGACACAGATATCCTTCAGAAGGGCCTCACAGAAACGGATAACTGGTGCCAGAGCCATGGCCTAAAGTTAAATGCCAAGAAATGCATAGTCATACCCTTCGGGAAAAACAAGGTTACCCCTAGCTACCATATAGGTGGCAATCCACTGAGCACAGAAGAAGTCATCAGGGATCTGGGGACCCAGGTTGACAGTAGCCCTCATGTTGCTAAAGTAGTTAGGAAAACCTTCTACATTGCCCACCTGATCATGAAGGGATTCACATCTAGATCAAGGGAGGTCATCGTCCCCCTGTACTCATCACTCATTAGACCTATGATTGAGTACAATGCCCCATTCGGAATGTATCTGACACGACACCTGCAGCAGCTGGAAAGGACCCAAAAGTTCCTCACCAAAAGGATAAAGGGTCTCAAAAATATGTCTTATGCTGCCCGACTGAAAGAACTCCAGCTCTATTCAGTCTCATACCGCTTGCTCAGAGGTGACCTGTGCCTGACATATAAGGCCATGTCAAACCCTGATTTGATGAATATGCTTCACCTCAAAAAATCTAGATCCCTCAGAACCACAAGGGCGGGAGACTTAAACCTTGACACGGTTATTAATAGAACGTGCTGGAGGGACAGATTCATCACCCAGAGACTCCCTATGCTGTGGAACAAAATCCCGGTACATGTGAGGCAGAGCACCTCGCTGGCCTTGTTCAAGAGGAATCTTGACCAATGGATGCGGGATCGCAGATATACCCCAGGGATTACTTCAGTGTCACTGCTTGACAGAGGCACAGCAAAATAATAGACATAGTTTTATTCAAACTAAAGGGGTGGCGAAAGCCAAATAACTATGGGCTAGGCTTATAAATGCCCTTGGGCAGATAGCCTAGTATGAACCTATGAACCTAGGAACCTATATATATATATATATATATATATATATATATATATATATATATATATATATATATATAGATAGATAAAGATATATATAGATATATAGATATGTATGTATATATATGTATATATATATGTATATATATGTGTGTATAATATATATATATATATATATATATATATATATATATATATATATATATATATATATATATATATGTGTGTGTGTGTGTTTGTGTGTGTGTGTATGTGCATGTGTATTTGTAAATATCAAGGCACTGTCAGCTTTAGTGGTCTGATGTAGTGTGGTGTGACTTGACTGCATGGTAGGTGTTGAAACCCTGCACTGATGGGACCTTGAACCAGGTCTCCGTGATTTTGTTATTATATTTATCTGCAACTAATGTTCGTTTTTGAATGCTGATTCATATTCTGTTATCATTACACACAATCATTATTTACTTCTTTTCTCTATTCCATGTTTACAATGTTAAATTCATTGTTTTAGTTTTTTTCACAAATACTCTATTTTATATCTATATCTATTTCTATATCTGTATCTGTATATATATCTATATCTATATCCATCTATCTATGGATACAGATATAGATATAGATATAGATATAGATATAGATATAGATATAGATATAGATACAAGAGAATCAAAACTGCTGCAACGTCCCAGCCTAGAGTAAAGTGTTCCCGCTGTAAGTAAAAATGTATAAACCTCGCAAAGACACAGGAACACAGCGGCTTGATAATTCTGAGTATGTCCGTTACACGAAATTTATTCAATTCATCCAAAAGAACGATGGCTCCACAAAAAATATATAGGGAACGTCCTTTATTGTAAAATCAGTAAGCGCTTTCACCCATGGAGGGGTGATAGATATAGATACATATGTGTAGTTGCCACATTTCATGATTTTTCTTGACAGACATGCAAGCCTTATTTGCATTTTAATTGTGTTGCCAGAATAGTCTTTTGTTTGTTTTAACTGGGGACCTGGGAGGTGCAAAATGTGACCATTAGCAGATAGTTATAAAGTGATCAAAGTATTCTCAGTTTTTCTGTCTGTTACAAAGGCAGCAGTGTTAGTATTTTATGTGTTATTTGCATAGGGTTTGCATTTGGATAGTGTGTTTTGAAGTAAATTATTTTTGTAGCTGCACAGTATTGTTAGCAAGTAATTATAGTGAAAATGCATTTGCTTTAAGCATGTAGGTAGAGCTATTAATGCAATGCAAATGTCTCATACCTTATAGTGACTATTATAGAATATGGGGATATTTAAAAGGATAATATAATGAATGATTATACAAAATCATCAGTTTATAGTTATACAAGAGGGAAAAGACCCAGTAAGATTCTTCTTCTTCTTTCGGCTTTTCCCAGTTAGGGGTCGCCACAGCGGATCACCTGTCCACTCATGATTGGCAGTGAAGTTTTATGGTGTTGAGTTGCCAGCCCAGCGCTCAACCTTCTACAGAAGGCACGCGCACACACTTACTCACACCTAGGCCCTATTTACAGTGTTTAATCCACCAACAGCATGTCTTTGGGATGTGGGAGGAAACCGGAGCACCCAGAAGAAACCCATGTGGCCACAGGGAGGACATGCAGACTCTGCAAGTATAAAGTATGCAATATTTATGATATGTAATATGTGTGTGTGTGTACATATATATATATATATATATATATATATATATATATATATATATATATATATATATATTTCTACAGTGCATGCATTTCAAATTAATGTTAGAGAACAATAGCGAACAGCTGGGTGGTGATGTCTCATAAAATGTCATGACATGCTGACAGCACTGACAGTTCCCAAGCATCTGGCATCAGCTGTGAACATGTTTTTTTTTTAAGTGAACTGCATAAAATCCAGACAGTGGAACAATCTCAAGGCCACACACATGGCACCAGTTTCCAAAAAATTCAAGTCTATATATGCAGTTGAGCCAATCATAAAACCACAACAATCCTTGAGAAAGTGACAAGGACAAATGTAATAAATTAGGAATGTAAATTGCTCTGTGTTGCTTGGTTTTGAATATTTTACGATACCGAGCAGTAATAAAGAATGAATAATTACTGTATAATATGCCCAGTATGCTGTCATAACTTGTTATGTATAAATGTTTGGTTTATTATTTTGCCTTTAGTTTCCTTGTTGTGCTAATGTTTTACTGCTGATGTTGTGATACACTGCATGGATATTATAACCCTAAGAAGAAGTCGTCCTCCTGTTATTTATTTATGTATTTACATAATTTGTTAACTGGGATAGAGCACTGATCCCACTGGACCAATTTCAGTCTCAGGCCAGAATGTGAGCACACATCAAGTGGAAAAAATGAAAATAATTTATATAATAAAAGTGCACACTAAAAACAAACTATACAATAGAGAAAAATTATTTAAGAAGGTAGTCAACAGAAACCACTATGAATGATATTTACATCAGTTAGAGTCCTGACATGTTAGGAGTTAGAGAAGAGATGCTGTAGTTAAAATGATAGGTTTTATGTGTCATAGATTGGGGAGACTATCTTATGTGATTAAAGCAGAGCATTCAAGTAGCTTCTGATATAAAGGGGGGAACTTAATAAAGCCTACACAATCGTTTTTACCATGCAGGTATTGTGCCACACTGCTTGCATGAAAGTAAGCAGGTTTTCAATTCAGTAAGCACTGCTGGGTGGCACGAGTACACGCGCCCACACAGGAAGTTAAGTAGCATGCAAATCATCTCATAAGCAGGTGAGTCTCATGCAAATGAGTCAGGTAGAGTGACCCCACTACAGGTGCAAGGTAAGTCACTCACCTACACACCATTTATAAGGAGTACTATAATTCAGTGGTCATGCATTAGATGCAGACCATGTACTCAGCTCATCTTGTGAAAACCAGCAAGCAGATAGGCAGCTATTTTTATTTCTTTAATAATCTGGGTATGTTTCCATGGCATACCACAGTGCACAAACATACCTTATTAACGAAATAAAAAACTGGAAAACTCAAAATTAATATCATGAGACAGAAATGTATACTAGGACCCTGTGTGCAGCATCTACAATGGTGCATTGGTACTGTTGCAAATGTGGTAGGGCTTGGAAGCATGTAGTATCCAGGTTGTGAGCACGGACCCCTATGCAAATGAGGTGGAGTTACTGAATAGAATAATGGGGTAATCGTGTTGACAGATCCCCTCCATGTAGGCAGAGAACAGTGTTGGTGTCCACAAAGGAGGTAGCTGGCATCAGGAGAGGGTGTGTTGACTAACGTCTGAGCTGATTGGAGCATAGCTGCACCTGTTTGCAATGTGTGCCTCCATGCTGAGTTTGCAGGTCTTGGAAGGTGTGTCCACTGACAGATAAGCTTTGTTTACCTATGGGGCATGTGTTTGCACATTGTGCCGCATTGCTGAGAGTATCTAAAAGGCCAATGATGTATTAATTACTGTTGATCCTTGTTTAACTTAAACTAGGGCCATTAAATGATGTTAATGATATACTAGGCAGGTGCAGTGCATCATAGGTAGCCAATGACGCAGACAGCACCTACAGTAGAGCACTGTAAAGTATGCATACACCCTACAGTCTGATCTTTCTCCCATACTCTGCGCCATTGGAATCCAGACTTGGGAATTTTAACTGAAAGAATGCTAGGGGCTGCTGCAGGTCTGCAAAATCTGTATGTGCTAGATGCTGAAGTCAGTGCTGCTACTGCTGCTGACAATAGGCCTACACTGAGAAGGAGAAGAGTGTTCAGGCCCAGAGTAACCTTCCAGAAGCTACATGAGCTAGAGATTGTAGAGCACTACAGAGTGGACAGGGACATACTGCAAGAACTCACTAAGCTCTGCCAACCTCAACTCAGACCCAGAGCCAACAGTGGGGGACCCATCCTAGTGGAAACATCGGTATGTGTAGCCCTTAGGATACTAGCTACAGGTACTTTCCAAAGACCAACAGGGGACATGATGTCGGTCTCACAGGCATCAGCATCCAGGGTATTCCACCAGTTCCTCGATGCCATGCTACCACATGCCAGTGAGCACATTTATTTTCCCCTCACCCCTGAGGCGAGGGCCAGCAATATGTAACACTACTACCATTCAGCACACTACCCTGAGGTACTGGGTGCCATAGACTGCATTCATGTACACATCAAGGTACCACACTGTGAGGAGGGTAGAATCTACATTAACCACAATGGGTACCACTCCATCAACTGCCACATCATGTGCAATGCCCAGTGCAGGAATGTGTGTGCTGGCAGCCCTGGCAGTTAGCACATCTCCCATATCTGGCATGCATCACAGCTGTACCACATGTTTGCTAGGGGGACATAAAACATGGCCATTTACTGGGGATGTTGGCTATGCACTGGAACCGTGGATGATGACACCCATCAGAAATGCACACATACCCACGGAAGAAAGCCATAATGAAGCACATGCACAAAGTAGAAACATCACAGAGCATGTGCTTGGGCTCCTGACGTCATGGTTCCAGTGCCTCGATATATCTGAGGGAGCCCTGCATTACTCTCCAGCCACATCTGCACAGATAGTCACAGTATGTGCCATGCTACACAATATGATCCTGCAGAAACAGCTGCAGCAGGATCAGCAAAGGGAAGGGATACATAGCCCCAGTAGTGCCTAAGTCACCACAGCCACACTCACAGGAGGACTCAAAGGAGAAACCCCCTGATGATGTCCCTGTAGGCAGACGTAGGCATGCCCAATATGCCCTGGCTTTGGTTAAGAAACAACACATAGCACATGCAGTGTCAACATAGGGCCCCTAGGGACTGGCACCTTACTCCAACTCACATACATATATTAAACATGATGCCAGGCAACCCACACAACCTGTACCTAACCATGTATTGGCTGTGTGCTGTGTGTATCAGACAGATTCAGCCCTGAACTACAGTTCTGTCAACTGCTGCATTCATAAGATAAGTCACTCACCTACACACCATTTGTAAGGAGTACTATAATATGATATCATATGTATGAACCTGCTGTATGTATGTAAGGGAATATAGTGAGCTATTTGGAGAGATGTAGCATCCACACGGGACTACAAATACCCAGTCCAATAGTATGTGTTCCGTAATATTCATTAGGCCTCATGGTTGGAATATTCACTACAGCAGTCAAGGGTGATGTTAAACAGTGGGGTCACATGATATTTGCACTACTGTCTATGCCAGCAGATCATGTGCTGTTCTTCCTCCACCCCCAAAACATCAGTGTTCTCTTATAACTGCTGTAACAGTAAGTCACCAATGATATATCAGCAGACCAGGCAATCTCACGGCTGTGAAATAGAACCCGATCACATACTGTATGTCTCACATAATGCAGGGATAACAATGTACATATATATACTATTGATTGTGTGATGAAGAACACATCTGTGTGGCTCAGTTGGCTAGAGATGTTAGCATGGGTGATGGTGTTAATAGCTTGAATCTGGCAGTATCAGCTTTTGCATGTGAGGTATTAGCATGCTGGTGTGTCCACTGACTGTCATACCTCACAATCTGTTAGTGCAAGGAATCTGCACAAAGCCTGAAAGAATGGGGGGACAAAGGCCCAAAAATATATACAGACAGTACAGATTGTACCGATTAACTTAGAAAGTTGCTAGTATAAAATTGAGTTGCATTATTACAGAATATCTGAAGGATATAAAGTCCGACACTCAAATGTTTTTCTGTAGTTAGCATTATTCAGTGACTTCAATATACAATAATTTACCAGAACACCAGAAAAGTATGAGGAACAAACCAGAAATATGAGGCAAAAGTTTGGACATTCTGCGAAAATCTGTACAGTTGAGAGGTATGCAGACTGTCAGTCTGTGTGTGGAGTAACATTATGAACCTCAGTCACATATTAAGTACAGCAGACAGCTAGGGACTGCCATGGACAATTTGAGGGAAGTGCAGTACTGCAGAAACAGGTGCAGCTGGCAATGTCTGTAACACACAAAATCCTGGTCTGGAGTACAGGTAGGTCTGGCCTGGAGTCACCTTGTAAGTACTGACAGTCCCACTGGGCATGCTCCTACACTTAGTTAAACTGAGCACAATTCTGTTGCCACTTTATCAAAATGACCTGCTAGGTGTAAATATGTCTGTACATACAGACATATACGTATACATACCCATCTGTCCTTATCTGTCTCTCACATGATTATTATATCTATCACTATGTACTGTCAAATAGATATATACTGATATATATATATATATATATATATATATATATATATATATATATATATATATACATATATATATATATATATATATATATATATATATATATATGTATATATTACAATGCTACACAGTCGCTCCATATATATCTGCATAACTCATATACATATCATATACGCACACAGCTAAATTTATGGATACATCCTTGCAACTGACTTATAGATGTATGTATGTGTGGATGTATGTATGTATGTACTATCCCAGATTCGTATCACTTCACTGACAGACCATTTCACTGGCACCCATTTCACTGAGACCATATCACCTAAAGTTAATTTCACCTAAAACTCATTTCATTAACAAGTAGTACTCTAAGGCAAGTCAAAGCTATATGTCCTTTTCCTCACTGTAGTGCGATCCTGGTGTTAGTATATATAGTTAGGGGGTGTAGGGGGGCAGAGCCCCCCCACATTGGGGGGTGTAGAGGTCGTAGCCCCCACTTAATTTGGTTTTCTGTTGCCTGGTTTTGTTTTCCATTATTTGGTAAAACCCAACAGGTGGGGGGCTATGCCCCCACACCCTCCAATATGGGGGGCTGTGCATCCCACCCCCCAACTATATATATATATATATACTAACACAAGGATTGCACTACAGTGGGGGAAAGGACATATACCTTTGACTTGCCTTAGAGTGCTACTTGTCAGTGAAATGAGTTTTAGGTGAAATGAACTTTCAGTGAAATTAACTTTAGGTGATTTGGTCTCAGTGAAATGGGTGTCAGTGAAATGGTCTTTCAGTGAAGTGATATGAATCCACTGTCCCACACACCCTAATAATGGTGAGTAAATCTGCACTCACACATCCATGCAGTTGTTCAAAAGAACCAACCTAAGGGTGCAACAGTACATAACCTACAGACCCCTGTGCCTGCTGGATGTCACCATGAAGATATACAAAGGGGAACAGGTGATGTAATGTATAATGTTGTCAATGCATGGGTGGACATTGCATAATGTCCCTGGCCACAGGTTTGCCTATCCACCTGCAATCAGTCACATATGGCCATACTGGTAATTGTACACACAGCAAGGATAATAACTGTTGTCTCACTGCTAGGACACTAGATGCAGATAGTATAAAGCAATATCATTCTGCAGGCCTCACATGCTGTGCAACACAAGTCTAGTTTATATAATCCACAAGTACTGCGCCTGCAATGATATATACAACAGACATAAGCCGTGGCACATGCAATGAGTTCAGTCAGCTGTAGTGTATAAGACTAGCTAGTTAGGGGTTCTAATCTCACTCCAGCCAACTTTGAATGTGTGTGTGTGTGTGTGTGTGTGTGTGTGTGTGTGTGTGTGTGTGTGTGTGTGTGTGTGTATTCCCATGCAACACAACAGACATGCCCTCATCGGCTATCCACCTACAGTGGTTATGCACTTTTTGGCCCTGTAAGTAGCTGCAGGCTTCCAAACTATCCTGTTCTACAAGGCCTGCTGATGTCATCCACCTCAAGACTGCCGGCTGACAGTTTAAAATCAGACATAAGCCGTGTTGCATGAGGTAAGTACTGTGAGCTATAGTGTATAAGACTAGATATGTAATGGGTATAATCTCACTCCGTCCATCTTGGTGAGTGAGTATATCCATATGGCATATGTATGATAACCTTTGTAACTTAGACATAGGTAGAGTTTTGCATTATTTTATTTGTAGCAGGTGATGTGGCCTCCAAATAACCAAACACAACAAGGCCTGCTGATATCAACAAGCATTATATTTTCTAAACTGATAGTACTAGCAGACATTAGGTGTGTTGTGTGCATCGGGTACTGTAATCTGTAGTGTGTACTGGTACATAGGTAAGTGTTCTAATCTACATACAGTGAGCTTGCACTACATGTGTGCCTTGGCATTTCCTGTATGCAGTGAGTGGAAATGGTACTAGCCTAAATGTGGCCATGTTTCTGTGTGAGGCTGTTACAGCATTTTTATCGTGTTACAGAGCCATAGGACAGAGACATCTTTATACCCCTCAGTGTAGGATCAGCACAAATTGGTCCATTGCAGGAGGGACTCAGGCAGATGCCATGTGAACCTACAGAGCCATGCACGTATACTGCTTTACCTTGCTGAAGTCATATTTCTGCCATGCTGTCATGCCATCCTGTGCTGCTTTATTGCCACCATATATCCATAGGTTATCCCACTAGACTCCTGGAACTGAAACATACACGGTTCCATGACACACCTGTCACTGTGTAGCAATATTGCCAGTACAACATCATACAACATAAGGTACACAAAAGTATGTTGCATACTCCTAACACATGCCAGCATACAGTATCTATTGGTGACCATGACAAGTGGCATGGCAAAACAATACTGCATTAGACAAGTACATGTCAAATAATATAGTCAGCCTGTACATCAGACACATAGCTTCTTGTCCCTGCATCGATGGGAAGGATGACAGGGATGTGTCACAGGTATCATTACTTGCACAGGGTGTTGTGTGGGTTGCTGGAGGCCTAGGCTGTCCCAAATGGTTGACAGTTCACCGTCTCTGGCCCCGAACCCAGGAACTGGCTCTGCCAGGAGTTGCACTGGCATTATCATGTCCAAAGTCAGATGCAGTGCTAGTACCTAAGGGTGACTGCTGTCGGCTGAGACAGCATCCCTCACAGGACTGCACAGAGCCATGAGTCCATGGCCTGCCACATCATGGTGTGGACAGCATAGTCCCCTCTGTAGTGCTGGATGTACTGCTACTACAGGAGTGTGATTGTGCATGGCCACGTGGACTCTCAGCAGATGGTGTTGCTGACCTACGTCCATGGGTCTGACACCAAACTCCAACCAGACATTCCAGCACAGGCAATGTGCGGTCCAGAACAGGCACTGTCTCAGCCCATTGTCTATCCACTGCATCAGTGAACTTATCCAGGGTATTCCCAATATGGTGGAGGCAGTCACAGATGTCAGACTGTGCTGCATCCATAACCCTAAAGATGCATGTGGTGTTCAGTTCAGAACATGCCTGTGCCTCCATGATGGCCCAAAACATACGCCGGGTGACCCATGATTTGACACCTGCAACAGGTGATGAATGGACAGCAGGCCTCCAATAAGCACTCCTGTCAATCTGCCTGTGTGGGACCTTGCCAGCTGTCTGGCTATGGCCAGAGTCTGCACTCACCAGAACCATAGTTGCCACACTTTCCTGTTCAATGACTCCACCCTCTGACTGTCCAATATCTGTGGCCTCTGGGATATGGGTATATGTGGGCATCCTGACTGTGTGTGGCAACAGTGAGTGATGTCAATCTCTGGGACAGATTCAGCCCCTGACAACCTCACCTGTGCCTCACTGTAGTCACCATCATCATCAGAGTCTGAAAAGACACTGAGATCCGGTTGTGTGGGGGAGAGACTCCAAACCCCCCCACCCCGGTCACCTATGAAACCAAGACAAAAGCAGTACATTACTACCTGCACTATTACGTATGTAAAATCCAACAAGACTTATAATAATGAGGGTCCACAACTGCATTACCAGTTTCACATCTTCTCATCTGCACTTTCATGCACAGCAGGCTTCCTCACAACAAAATACACATTCAACTCAAGGGCTTTATAACAAGCACATCAGGTAAATCAAGTAAAACTTGACCAATACTATTTATTTTTTAGCTATTCAGTATGAAACTATACTTGATAAAACAACACATAAAACCCAGTACACTCATCTTAACAAATATATACAAATACAAGTTTCAGTGCCTAAGGTATGTACCATCAAACATTTGTTTTTTTAAAATGGCATGTTGGATTAATTGCCTCATGTTAACCAGGAGCCTTATTCACTCAACTATAATTGCAAATATATTTCTGTTCATTCAACTACACTCTTGTGATTACCCAGTCTAAGAACCTTAGGTAAATGTTCCAGAATGGAAAAGACAAACATTCTACTCTGGTTACACACAATATTAGGTGCACATAGGGCATTATTCTGGCCCTTAACATTAATAGCATATATATGTTCCATAACAAAACAGTATCAAGCTTACCAGGAGCAGGACCATGGCCTTGGACAACACCTGACAGACCTGTAAACAGTTGAGAGTTAGGTAATGTCAGTACCACCACATGTTGCAGCACAACAAGGTAGTACATGCATATATTGCACTTGTACAGTAACTACTGTGTTACATGATTTATTGGTGATATTCTGATTATGACCGTACAACTAAGCTTAAACTCCCCAGAGCACATAGACCTGACACCCACGTAAAACTATGTACAGCCTGACACAATGACTGCTACAATATTAAAATAGTGATCACAGTAAGCTTAATTGCATGCTCCTCTGCTGTAGAGACTGTGGCACCCACCTCTATGATGTATGGTGTGATGGATGTCTGGGAGCTGTCGTGTGTCCCTGGGTTCACCAGGAATTCCTCAGTGGCTGAAAGTGGTTGTTCCACTGCAGACCCTCTGCTGGTTCATAGGTTCATAGGTGTGTACTAGGCTAATGGCCCTGAAGCCTTTACAAGCCTAGCCCATAGAAGTTCCCTGGCATCATGCCGCCCGACATTAGTAACCAGTGCCTCTATCAAGTAGAGCCACTAGAGTGATCCCCAGGGTGAACTTTCTATTTCCCATCCACTCATCAAGATTTCTCTTGAAGAGGGCCAGTGAGGTGCTCTGCTTGACATGTATGGGAGGTCTATTCCAGATCATGGTCAGTCTCTGGGTTATGAACCTGTCCCTCCAGCAAGTTCTGTTGATTGTGGTAGTGAGGTTGAGGTCACTGTATGTGTGCTGCAGAGGGATTGGGATTTCCTTAGAGGGAGCATTTCTAACAGAGCTGTGTCAGACACAGGTTTGTAAGTCAAGTAGAAATTGTCTCTTAGCAGACAATATGAGACAGAGAATAGCTGGAGTTTTTTGATTCTGTCCATGTAGGACATGTATTTAAGGCATAGGATCCTCTTTGAGAGGTACTTTTGTGGCCTTTCCAGCTGTTGCATGTGTCTAGTGAGGTACATGCCATTTACTTGATGACTGGCCTAATGAGGGAAGAGTCGAGAGAGAGAGAGAGATGATGACCTCTTTCTTCTTGGATGCAAAACCCTTGGTAATGATATGTGCCACATAGAAGGACTTTCTGGCCACAGTACCAATGTGGTGGCTGAAGGAGAGGTTGCTGTCAACCTGTGTCCTATAATGCCTTCATTGTTCAGTGTGCCCCATAGATGTGGTAATTAGTGAGAACTGAATTTTTCACAAAGGGGATGATGATGCATTTTTTGGCATTAAACTTAAGGCCATGGTTTTGACACCAGTCATTGGTCTCCGTAAGGCCTTTCTTGTGATGTCTGCATCACTTGGGGAGTTAATAATGGCTCCCAGATTGCAGTGGTCTGTGAACGTGGTCAGCCAGAGTCCCACTGTGTTGGCCTGGACTTCTGAGAAGTAGATGCAAAACAGGAAAGGACCCAGGACCAATCCCTGTGGGACTCCACTCATGACTGGTCAGCAGTCTGACTTGGAGTCTGCTACTTTCACCCTGTGGGTTCTATCTGTAAGCCAATTTGCAACCCACCTAGTGATATAGGGTTCAATGCTACTTTGGTGAGTTTATCAATAATTCCTGAGTGGGGAATGGTATCAAAGGCCTTAGCCAGATCAAGGTAGGCTGTATGAACTGCCTTGCCCTCATTCACAGCTCTGGTGACTGACTCAAAGTCAACCAGGTTGAGCAGGCATGATCTACTTTTCACAAAACTAAATTGCATGGGATCTAAAGATTGGAGATTCCCTATATCCTTGTTAATTAGGTCCAGGATGATGTGCTTCATAGCCTTACATATCAGACTTATCAGGCTAATGGGGTGATAATTCCCAGGGTCTGTAGTCACTCTCCCTTTATGAAGAGGGATGACTGTAGCAGTGTGCCATTTGGTAGAGACAAAGCCTGAGGTGTGGCTGTGATTAAACAGGGTGCACAGATATGGTGCCAGTTCACTTTGTAGTTCATCTAGAACACATCCAGGGATGTCATAAAATCCCATGGAAGCTGTATTCGTGGCCTTGGACAATGCAGCTTTAACCTGTGCTGCAGTAATGCTGTGTGCCTGACATTCCTCCAGTATTGTGATTGGTCTTTTAGGGGGGAAGAAAGGGGTAAGGTTGGCACTGTATCTGTCGGCCAGTATGTTGGCAATATTTGTTGGCTCAGTATAGGAGGTGTCATTGTGCAGTAGCTCAGAGCAAACCTGGGTATTTCCATGGAGATTCTTGATATAACTATAGAAGGCTCTGTGGTTGTTTTTAGTGTCTGCTGCAATTCTGCCTTCATAGCTATCTTTAGAGGTTTTGATGAGGGATCTCAACTTTTTGTTGAGGCTAATAAGGGAGTTTTTCCAGACTTGGGACTTCACCTTTTTCTGCAACAGTTTCTTCCTTCTGTTGTAGAGTTTATTAATGGCAGGGGACAACCAGGCTGGCTTCCTTTTTTTGGAGGAGAGCATCTTGGTTCTGTTGGGTACGGCTAGTTCTATGCATTTATATACACGTTCGTACAAGTGCATTGGTGTATGATTCAGCAGTCATGCATCTATTTTCCATTGCCATGGGTGCTGTGAAGTTAGCCACCTCTGTTTTTAGGAGCCCAAAGTCAGCTTTGTAGAAGTTTTTCATGGTGGTTACCTTTGCAGGGGGTGTGGGTGAGATGTGGATTTCCATGTTGATTAGTTTGTGGTCAGATCTAACCAGGAAGGAATTGACTATTGGTGTAGAGCAACAGTTGCCCATGTTAGTAATGACCAGGTCAAGGATGTTGCTTCCTCTAGTGGTGACGGCATGATATAAGTCCGATTAAAGACCTGTGTTTTTATCCATTTATTGTGGTGGTCTGTTCCAGTTTGTCTTCAGTACGTTTGGTTTTGGTGTTTGAAGCAGACCTTTAGGCAACAGCGTCTCCTTGTTGATACATACAGGTGACGGCATGATCCCTGGTTACATAAGCTGCCCTTTGTCATGCATCATTCACCATGTCTGTTGCGCAGTGTCATACCTGCTCATATGTCCTGCCCTGGTGGCCAGTGGCATTCACATCTCGGGCAAGGTCTGCCCACAGTGCTGCTCACTGTTCCCTGTTTTACTTTTCCCTGGATAACAGGATGTGGTGATGCTGCCATAGCCTTCATGCATTATGTCATTCTATGATACATTATTCCTGAAAGCTAACAAAAGGGAAACACATTACATGATCAGATGCATGGATGTCCACTTTGTACAAATACAGCAAGGACAAAATGGCCAACACTATCCACTGCTTGCTCACATATGTCATACCCCACAGTGTGATAGCATACTAGGTGTCTGGATACAACCGTGATAGTATCAATACTGAGGTATTTCCCTGTGTGCCATGAGAGATTCTGCTCTATGATCATACACCCAACACTCCAGTCCACTGTGGTGTGTCTCCTAAGGCCAAACAGCCAAAAATATGTCATAAGACTAGTGCCAGACAAATAGCAGTGTGTTATTACAACTACTATAAAAGGACAGTCCAGCAACACCAATGTGCCACAATGACAAAAGACAATGCAACCTTGATGTAAGGTATGCCCCCTGTAGGTGTAAGACAGCAGGGTATCAATGACTTGTCATTACCACAGGTTTATGGCAGGCTTACTGCTGTAATCCCTATTCTCTATACCTTTATCCTCCCATCTGAATCTTGTTATACACAAAAAACAGTTACATATTTGGTGGAGTACAATACTCCTCTGTTGAAATGTGCTTCTAGTAATGTTTCTCAAAGGTGTGTTCTGTGTGAATAAAGTCTGCTACAAAATATTTCCCCAAAGCCAGCTGCTTACATGTTTTAACATGCTTCTCATTAGCAGGTAATTGCCTCTAAACTAATCTGTGGCTCTATGCTACTTGCAGCCAAAACAACTGACTAGCACTATCATTAGCCAATGAGTTGCAACCACTGTGCAATATATAAGGCCTTCAGGTAGACTAGGGACCCTTTCTTAGCTTTTGAGATGGACATTACTGGGGTGAGGAGACCACATTGTCACAGAGGGTAGATCTGTAGCACATACCTTTACATAAAGCTTTATGTACCACAAGCTGCAGCTGCTGCTGCAGGTAATAGACATAGGCAGAGGGTGTGAACACTTTGGAGGACAACAAACTGTAGGTGT
Source organism: Protopterus annectens (assembly GCF_019279795.1). Lineage (NCBI taxonomy): Eukaryota > Metazoa > Chordata > Ceratodontiformes > Protopteridae > Protopterus > Protopterus annectens. The sequence continues at coordinate 868,679,638 of NC_056725.1, read as the reverse complement.
ATCTGTGTCAGCTGTGTCAGCCTTATTATAGAGACAGAGCCAGGGTGAGAGTACCCTTTCCACTCCAATTAAGGCATCTATTTAAGGTATGTATGTTAGGCAACTGTGTCATTAACCGAAAACTAGACAATATATAGTTATGCTATACAGATATGTGAAGTGTGCCCCTACCTGCAGGCCTGTGACTTCCAGCACTGAAAAGCAATTATTTAATTAGCAATGCTTCATGTGGATAAAGAGTGCATGAGTCATTCATTAATTGTTGTCTTCACAATAATGTAATTGAAATGCAACACAACACTGGATTTGAACCCAGGACTGTGTGTGGCAAAATGTGCTGTATGGAAAGCATTTGACAGACTGAGCTACTGAGTCACTGCTAAAGTAGGTGTATTTGCAAGATTTATGTGCACCCATACAGGCTGTGACAAACATTTTCTATGTCCATCCGTATGTGCATGGCTTTATATGGATATGTTTCTGCACCAGGGTCCCAGCTGTACATATACTTTGCCATTGATGCCTTAACAGGTATCTTTCTACATGTTGTTAATAAAATGGCACATCTGCTATCACAGGCTTCACTTACATCCATAATCATGTCTTTGGCTGTCTAGTGGTGTACTATTGCACCAGAGTCCAATGTACACTCCCATTTTTCCATTATTTTTTATTCCAGTTTGCACGGTCTGGTGTGGCACACAGCTCTACTGAAACATGCCTAATGACTGTAACTGACAATTACTATGTTTAGTTTAAACCACCTGTTTTAATAAAGTGTTGCATGGCATGGCAGGTTAATGCACTGTGCTGTAGGTGTGATGGGCTCGGGTTCGAAACATGGCAGACATGTTTATTTTGTACATGTGTCTTACAATGTTATAAACACATATAGTCATTATATCTCTATTTAGTTGAGCTAAGCAAAACTGCATGACACGATGCATTGCGCAGTGCCACACTAAAAAATTTGAAAGAAAAGAAAAATGGGGAGACAGGAAAGTGGTGAAATGGAGGCAAGTAGGAGGAAAAACATATTAAAAGGCAGGTAGGGATGTGCAGGAATGGTGTAAGAAATGATCATATCTATCCATTTCTTGTACAGCAACAACTATGTACTTTGACAGAATTTGTACATGACTTTGAACTCTCCACCCCATTGAGTGGGGTGAGGACAACATAACTGTGTTGAGAAGCAAATTGGACCAAATTACATGTGTCCAGTGGACTTGTGTGTGAAATGGAGAGCTATGTATGGGATGATATCTTTTGGGGGGACAGGTGCCCATTTTTTTAAGGTGAGAGTGGAATATTGGGGAAGGAACATAGGTACATGTGGAGGAGGTAAGATGGGTAGGTGAGGATGCATTTGCAAACAGACAAGACAGCAGTCAGGGGAGGTGTGTTTCACATGAGTGGGTGAACACCTTGGATAGGCAGGGTGTTGTGGAATCCAAGTTCCATGTGCCTCCAGATGACAGCAGCATGACTCACGTCCCCACCCATGGGACTGTTGGCACTGCTCCATCACTGCCTCGAGGGTGTCTGTGCTGGAGACCTTTCCCAGAGGTAGCCCATCCCCATCCCATGGGACTGTACCTGACACCACAGATAGTGTAGGGGCAACAAAGGAGGTACCACTGGTCTGGGTCCCAGATGTGCTTGGATCCGGTTCCACAGCTGGTTGAGGCTAGGTAGGGGGAACAGCCAGAACCAGCCAACATTGACATGCTGTGGTAAATGAGGTATAGCAATAAGTTACGGTTAGCAATAACCAAATCAATGTTAGTATTAACAAAACGGAATATCATTTTAGTTAGTCCAAATACATATTAATGTATATTGTGTGCAACACAACATTAAGTGACATAACAGTCCATATGGTAACAGCATGCCAGTATGACATAAACCATAAGATCAACAAAACAGTCTAACAAAATATGTTAATATTAAATCATAATAAAACATAACAATAATCAACCACATTTTCCATAATATAGTTAGTATAACAAAGTATGTTAATATTAAATCATTATAATACATAACAATAATAAATAAAATAATATAAGGGATGGGGAGAGAGAGAGAGAGAGAGAGAGAGAGAGAGACAGAGAAACAACATTCCATTAGGGACGATTCAGATGATGTCCCTGAAAACACTGGTAATACATACTTCTACAGGTGTGCAGTGTTAGTTGTGATTACAGTCACTAAAATTCTCCTATAGCTGTTGTAGCATGTACATATCTCTCAAACTGATAGCATGTGACAGTAATGGAAAGCACTAACAAATGCAGGTATACATCATACAGGACAGTTTCACATAATGTGGACTTATATAACTACCAAGGTGTTCTGTAAATGGATTTGGTAATACATTGCATTCCAGGTAATAATTTATCTGGTAATCATGTGACAGACAGATTAGGCAGTTTTAATTACATTACAAGAAATTGTGACACTTGAGAGGCATGTTTGTGCGCAGTAAGTAAACTTGGCAGCCGTCATGCCTTAGTTGGCAGGCATGGGAGTAGACCCCATTAGCTGTGACTGCAGGGGACATCTGCAAATAATGTAATAATTGACTGGAGCAACTTAGTACAGACATGTAAGCGATATAGCCATACTGGGATTACACAGATTTATTAATGAATCAAAAATGCTGATGAACACATTCTTGGTATTGATTTTAACATTCTGTGAACCCTAAACACAATATCTGCTCATAATATGGGCTACCTTACCCATATATCTTTTGTTCCTGTGGAGAGAGAATATGTGAGCATTACATGACTGATAGTGAAAATTTAGTGCTACATACCACTGGATTTGAACTCAGTACTGTGTGTGTGGCAAAATGTACTGTGTACAAAGCATTTAACAGACTATGCTACCGAGTGACGGATACTGGCCTGGACATAACCTAGAAACATACTATGAATTGAGAAATACAAGTTACAGGACATTATTCCATAATTCTTGCATGATTACAGTGTTATACTAGACTGCAGTGACAGTAAAATACACATGCGTGGAATACAACCATAAGGCATATATTGATACAGCTTTATTTTAGAATCAATAATGCTGGTGAACACTTGTTATTGTTATTTGTTTGAAATATCTTTGAAGTCCACACACAATATCTGCCAATGGAGTGGGTTAACTCACCCATATACTTTTATTACTTAAAGTTCGAGGAAAAGATAGCATCATGTGACCGATATATGTCCTGGAGACATCCTTGGACAGTACTATGAGTTAAGCAATACAGTTTGCAGGCCATTCAATTTGCATTCTCCAGCTATTAAAGTGTTATACTTGACTGCAAAAACCTTACCATACAGAATCAATGCATATAGCTCTACTGCAATGGTTATGACAACACAATCCTGCTGTACACTATTTTGCTTACTGTTATTGGTATTGTTTATTGTTTTAATTGAACTACAGTTGTTATTGTTCATTCATTGCACTACAGCTCTAATTGCCTATTTATTGCACTACAGATTTTCTTGTGTATACTTTATTGCAGTACATGTTTTACTCATTTTTCCATATAGCACTACAGTTAGTATACTACATCTGTACTCACCATACTCATGGCGCAACCTGGCCAGGCACCCGTCGTGGGACTCAACATTGTGAGCCCCCTCAGCTTCAGCTGTTATGAGAGAAACACACCATTATGCATACCAGTTTTGCAGACATTCAGCTTTCATTTTGGTACGGCAGTGGAAAACATACTTACATTCTTGTGGAGCATTCCCGACTCTTGCTTCTTGGACCCAGGTGTCCAAGATTCCCCTTTTTCTCCTTTCAGGTCATCATGGTGGTGGTGACACTGCTCACCTCTGCAGGGGATATCAGTAACACTGGTAAGTTTCCTGGCTAACTAGTACCAGGCCTCCGGCTTAGACTTTGAGCCCTGAACTTCTCTGCATCAGTCTGGGTTCATGTTTTTTATCAGGAACCCAACAATGACCCTAGCCTCTTGAATACCCCACTTCTGCACCTAAAGTGCACACCTTCACCAGAACTGCCTGCCATATCAAAAGTCGACTGAACTCCAATGAATGCTGCAGAATTCCCACGTATTGCTCTTAATACAGATGTTTTCCCACCCTTACATGTCATTGAGCAACATTCAAAAAAGTGTCACATCGCTTAACACCATACAAACCAGCTAAGCAGAGCTGAGCAACATGAAAACTCACACAACCTTGGTTTTAGTAAAGCTTAGCACCGCGCAAACATTAGTAGCCTTTATCATGTTTATGCAGTGCTTAGCATGGTTGAACAGAGCTCAGCATAGCACAGCTGTTCCATATTTTACATTTTTGTTATTAAATTATGCAAAATAATGCATTAAATTACAGACATGTGCTGCCTGCTATGGACTCAAACCCAGGACCTACTACACTTAAAGCCACAACTCTACCCATTTAGCTACTTGGATATTATGACGACTAGTATACCTTCACATATACTACTGAGCATGCCACGCAAACACATATAAACAAACCGATAAATAATTAATTACATCTAGTTTCTATTTGTAGATGTCTGGCAAGTATCAGCTACGTATGTATGTGGTGCTCAGTTCCGCGGCACTCCATGCTGCACCGCTCAAACAACAATTCTAATAAAAATAAAAAAAATTGAAATAATTATGATAATTGATTACATCCGGTTTGTATTTTTAGACATGTAGCTGTTGTCAACTGTCTATATGAGAGCCCAGCTTGGCATTGCTGCACTCCACTCTGTGCAAATATGCATGAAAATAAAATACCCCCCCTTAAATATTACACATTTAACAGAATTCACAGCATTTCAACATGGTGGAATGCATTACTGGGAGCCTCACCCTTTACTTAATATCAGACCAGGCATCCACAACCACAGGTAGCCCCTACACATCTCCTTACACTGATTCAATATCCCTGTTCCTAACATCTTCCTTGGCAGCATGCCAACATTAATATGCATGGCACAATGCTGAGGGGGTACCATGGTCGTGTACATGGATACATTCCATGTAGGCTCTACATATCACCTACACAGAGTTTATTAAATCCTGGGGAAATATTTTTTAAGTTGTTGACAAAATAAGTAGTTAGATAGGTCTTTAAGAGTAGAAAGGGAGTGGATAGAGCACTGCAGTCTACTTTCATATGCTTGCAAGAGAGGCCCGAAGTGGCTTTGAGATCTAAGACTAGACAGCAGAGGCAGTATCCGTAAGCTAAAGGAAAGAGAAGTGAAGGAGGTTTTTTTTGGGAGACAGAAAAGTTGGAAGCCAAGGAGTACATTGTCTCATTGCTGAACTGGCAGCCAGTTGTCTTTGGAGAGTGTAAGCCAGTGGTCTTCATACTTTGGGAAAAGGGTAATGAACTTGCTGATGGAGTTGGAGATTGCTTGCACGGTGGCAGAGTTTCTTTTGGAGACAGATCCTACAAGAGTTAGATAGTACCCAAGCTGGGCTAGAAGAATCCATTTGCCAATAACATTTCCCGTTGAACAGGAAGAGGAAAAAGGATATTTTGTTGGCTTAAAAAAGAGTAGGGGAGTTTATCTTTTTGGGGTGTTTTTTAGATGATGGTGGAAGTTAAGTGGGGATTAAACCAGACTAGGCATCTGAAAGTGTCAACCTGCTTAATGGCATTATTAAAGTGGTCAACAATAAGAAGCAAGTTTGGGGTTCATTTACCTTTTAGGGAGGGTTCTAAAGAGCATAGGTTTAGTTTTTTGAGGAGTTAAGTAATAGTTTTTTGCTATTGAGTCAGTTAGTGAGTGAGAGGAAATCATTTTGAAGCTCATGTTGAACTGAATGGGTTTTGTGGCTGGAGGAGAAAATAACCATGTCACTGTTGTATAGTATGACTGGAAATTGGGGAAGGTCAAGTGTAAGATTATTTTACAAATGGAGAAAAGAAAAGGGGCCAATATGGAGCCTTGAGGGAGTCCTTTAAGTAAGGGAGTGGTGGCTGATGTACTGTAATTAAAATTTACCGACAATGTCAGTTGAATAGATAATTTTGGAACCAGATAATAGCATCAGGGCTAATCCGAATGCCAGCAAGGTGGTTAAATAGAATTGGGTGGTCAACCAGGTCAAAAGCTCTGTTAAGTTATATATATATATATATATATATATATATATATATATATATATATATCTATATATATCTCGAGTAAGGAGGCCTTTGTCCATTGCTAAAAGGGTGTAATCAGTGAAGCAGTGAAGGCCTGAAGCACAGTGAAAGTCCTATGGCCAGACCAGAAGCCAAGATGCTTGGAACACAGAAGGCAGCATTAACGTAAGTAGTTTGAGAGTTGATTATAAACCATTTTTTCTAATATTTTCACAAGGGTTGCAAGGATAAAGATTGGGCATTAATCACTGGGTAGCCTGGGGTTGGAGTTTCTGGGGAGAGGTATGATATTTGCTGTTTGTCATATATTTGGCCTTACAGTTTTAAATTCAGAAGATGTTGAAAATATGTAGCAAGAGGAGTAACAATGTACTTCCTATGTTAGAATATGAATTGGGGGAGAGGGTTCATCTCTGGCTGTGTGGCAACTCTGCATCTGATGGTACAATGATTTTGCAGTTCACTTGAGGAAAAGAACCAGGCTAATACAGACTATATTATGTATCCTAAATTTGCAGTAGTAGAAGGACTATACACAGGAAACATATATCAATGAAACCTGGGTGACATGTGCATGATTTATGTTATGCTACTTGAAGTCCAGTATGAGTTAAAACTGAAGATCTGACTAATTTATTAATGGCTTAATAACACTATATTACGTATTATATGAAATAAAATGTGCAACAATAAATGCTCATATCAGGAGAAATTAAATGTAAATTTACTCACTGAATCATTGAACCTTAGGTGCATTATTTTTTCTTTCTTCTTTTATCCCTAGCTGGTGGCCAGCAGAGGTGGTCGACCCTGTAGTCAGTATGCTGCTGTAGGTGCCGCTGGATTCCAGAATTTCTTCATGATGCCTTTCCATGCTGTTTTGTCAATAACACTGTTTCTGGCCTCCCTTAGATCAAGTCATCGGCTTCTCAGGTCCTCTTCAACCTGTTTAGCCCACATCTTCTTTGATGCAGACTTGTGAACTCTCCAGTTCACAGGGCTCTCTCTCTCCATAATAGTCTGCATGGCAAGTGGTGGGTGTCCATCCTGCATACATGCCCAAACCAGCGCAGTCTCCTGTTCTGGATCTGTTCAAAGATCTTTGGCTGTTGATCACATCTGGTCTGGATGCTCTCATTTCTAATGCAATCATGAAAGATTTGGTGCAGGCATCACATTTGGAAAAACCCCAAGCCTGTTCAGGTCTGGCTTGAGGCGGATCCAATTTTCTCATCCATAAATGAGAACTGGCAAGATCAGTGTCTGGGAAAGGTGAATCTTGGTGGCGATAAAGATGTTTATCCTCTTCCACCGGTTCAGCAAGGTAAATGCTGCAGTGGCATGCCCAATCCTGTTATGGATTTCAGCTGTTGATGCCACTTTCTTCTCCTGAACCAGCGAACCTAGATACTTGAATTCTTGAGTTTGTTTGATCTGAACTCCCACCAAGGTGGATGGTGGTTATCCATAGGCCATATCATAGAGGATATCTGTGGTCTCAGCATCACTGTATGCAAAAATGGCACTGTCATTTGTGAACATCAGGCCAATCACAGAATGGGCTTCATTGTACTGGACTCTGCTCCTGCCCTCCAATACACTCATCATGATAGCATCCATCACTATGTTGAACAGCAGTGGAGAGATGATATCCCCTTGATGGACCCCAGTCTGGATAGTAAGCTCTTCAGACAGTTTGCTCTGAATGTGCACCTGGCTGGATTGTACAAGGTTTGAGGGAGTCTGATGATTTTCTTCAGCATGTGCTCGATCTCCAATGGCTTCCACAGGGCGAGCCAGTGGATACAGTCAAATATGGACTTGAAATTGATAAAGACAATAACTCCATGTTATCCACACTGGATTCTTTCCTCCATTAGCTGATGGATGGTGTAGATTTGATTGCAGCATCCTCTGTTTGTTCTGAATCTGGACTGCTCTTCCCTGCTGGTTTGCTTGATGTGTTTCTGCAGCCTGGATTGAATGATCATCACAAAATCTTTGCCTATGATGGAGAGCAGGTTGATGCCACTGTAGTTCTTACACTCCCTGTTGTCCCCCTTCTTGTGGATGGATATGATGATGGCCTTCTTCCATGTGGATGGTAACTGTTCTGTAACCCATAGCAGTTCAATTAGTGCGTGGAGTTGGTGGAGTAGGATATTGCTTCCAGCCTTGATTGCTTCCACAGTGTCCTGATCTACTCCTGGTGTCTTACCATTTCTCAGTGTTCTAATAGCTGATTTCACCTCTTCACCTGTTGGCTTTGTATCAGTCATTGGGGCCTCAGGGAGATTGATGGGTGGTGGATCAACCATTGGTCCATAAGGAGGGTCATAGGTGTAAAGCTCTTGAATTAATTCTCTCCAACTTTTCAAGCATTCACACGGTGAGAACACAAATGTCCCATCTGCTTTTTTAATGTTGTTACTGGTGGATTTGGTCTTCCCACACAATCATTTGGGGGTGCTATACAGAGTGTGATACTCGTGTCTTGATGTCGCCACCTCAAGGTCAGCTGCCACATGGCTCCAACATGCTTCCCTTTCTGCTTTCAGCCTCTGGTGAACTTCTCAACTGACTTGTCGGTATCATTTGTAGTTAACCAGCTTCACCTGCTTCCATTGGGCTAAGAGATCTAGGCACTCATCAGATATCCATGGCTGCATTCAGTGTTAGATGTGTGGGCATAGTGATTTGGCACATTCCATGATGGAGTTTGATATCTGCTTTTCTACCTCATCCACGTTGTCTATTTGGGCCAATGCTGCGAACCAGTTTGACAGTGCGATCTGGAATACCTGTTTGCAGGTGGGAGCCAGCAGTTGCTTCCAGTCCAGCCTGGTACATTAATAAGGGCATAGGTACATTAATAAAGACAACTTTTACCAAATTTGCAATGGCTTTATACTGTTATAAAACACATATATAACAAATTAATTATTGCAATTAAATTAAGGAATACAACTTTAGTTTTTTTTTTATGAAGAATTGCATATAAACCACAAAACAACCAAAACCTAAAAAGGGCACCACTCAAAACAGCGGTACTCACAGAGTCAGAAAATGCAAATATCTGTCTATCTATCTATCTGTCTATCTATCTATCTATCTATCTATCTATCTATCTATCTATCTATCTATCTATATCCCTCTATCCCTCTATCTATCTATCTATCTATCTATCTATCTATCTATCTATCTATCTATCTATCTATCTATCTACCTATCTATCTGTCTATCTATCTATCTATCTATCTATCTATCTATCTATCTATCTATCTATCTATATCCCTCTATCTATCTATCTATCTATCTATCTATCTATCTATCTATCTATCTATTTCTGAAAAAGTGACAATGAAACAGATTGATGTATCATCAGTTTGCACTTGTTTCCATTTTTTGTACAAGATAAAAGGAAATGCTGTGATGCCGTTTATGCCTCACAGCTGCAAATGCTTGTAAAAAGTTTAAGTACTAAAACATGGAAGAGTGAAACTGATGGTTGTTACCTCAGCTAGGAGTTATATCAATACTCTTGTGATACATAATATTAAATATGTGCATACTAGGCTAATGACGACTAGGGCCATTATAAGCCTAGCCTCACAACCCAAATGAGCCCCTTTAACTCTTGTATCCTGGGCATTTATATTGGAAGAGGTGTATGTTAGTTTGGTGCTTCTATGGATTACAGAGGGAGTATGTTAGTTTGTATACATGACTGGCTGCCTGCTTCTGTCCATCAGAAACATAGGGTGGTCAGAGCCCTGATGAATTTCTGATTTCCCATTAATTTATCAATGTTATTCTTGAACAGGGTCAGGGAGTGACTCTGCTTCACATGGATGAGGAGCCTATTCCAAAGAATGGGGATTCTCTGAGAAACATATCACTATCTCCAGCAAAATTTAAATACTTAGATCTAGTAGGTCTGATGCTTCTCATTTTGCGGATGTGCAAAGGTTCATCAGAGCAAGATCAAATAATGCCCTGTATGGCAGGCATAGATCACCTCACAGTAGCTTGGATGAGATTGAGTATAGAGATAGAACCTTTGTGGGCATTCCAGTTGTTATAAATATTTGGTCAGGTACATGCCAAAGGGGGCATTATACTCACTGATGGGTCTGATGAAGGCCAAATAAAGTGGCAAGATGCCTTTACTTGACCTGGATGCCATTCCTTTACTTATAAGTTGAGAGACATTGAATGATTCCTTACTACCTTGGCCATGTGTTGGTCAAAGGCCAGGTTACTATCTATGTGTTCCAAAATCCCTGACTACTAGGTCAACTGTTAGGGGTATTTTGGCGATGATGTAGTTTTCCCCTGGGTGGCCTACTTCCTAAACAGTACTTTTATGCATACTTAGCAGTGAGTTTTAAGCTGTGGCTTTGGCACCAGTTATTTGTCTGTGTTAGATCCTTTTTCAAGATGTGATGTCTTGGGATGAATTAAAGACTGCTCTGAGTTTGCAGTTATCAGTGAACCTGGTTAGCCAGAGGTCTTTGGCATTGGCCTTGACTTCTGAAAAGTAGATGGTGAAGAGGAGCAGGCCAGTATGGAATTCAGAGGGACCCCACTGGTGACTGGTCTCTTTGTAACTTCCTGGGTCCTATCTGTGAGCCATATGGCAATCCAGCATGTTATATAGGGGTCTGTGCCTAATTCAGAGAGTTTGTTAACAATACATGAGTGAGGTATTATATCAAATGCCTTTGCCAGGTTGAGGTATGTAGTGTGCACCATTTTCTCTTCATCTATTGTCTTAGTGACTTTCTCCAAGAAGTCCACCAGGTTTATTATAAATGGCTTTCCTTTGGCAAAGCCAAACTGAGCTGACTCCAGTGTCTGAAGGTTTCCTATGTCTTTGTTGATCATTTCCATGACAATTCATTCCATGGCTTTGAATATAAGACTAGTCAGACTAATGGGTCTGTAATTACCGGGGTCTGTTTATGGCCATCCCTTGTAAAGAGAGATGACTGTTGTAATCCTCCACTAATGTGGTGCAAAGCCTATTTTGACACTGTAGTTAAATAGTGACTCCACTGGCCCTTACAGGTCATGTTTCAGGCTACTTAGAAGGCATCCCAGGATGTTGTCAGGGTCCATTGAGGCTGTATTTTTGACCTTATCGAGCACCACCAGGACCTGCTTCCTATTAATAGTTGGGGATGGGGTTATGTCTGTAGATATTTATTTGGGGGATGATTGGGGTTGATGGGGGGTAATGTCTGAGCTGAATATGTCAGCCAGAAGATTTTCTATATCACTCAACTTGGTGAAGGCAGCAACATTAACCAACAGTTTGGCACACAGCTGTGTGCTCCCCTTGAGGCTTTCGACATAGCTGTAGAAGGGCTGGTGGTTGTTTGTTCTCTGAGAGTCTATTTTTTGGTCCCCTTGGACCTCATGTTTACCATCCCAGCCTACAGTACTCAATGTCCATGCTGGGTCTACCAGTTGCTCCTCAATCCCAGCCTAGAATTAGTCATGTATCCTGAGGGTGACCTGGGGGCTCAGCTCATCTGTGCTTCCATCCAGGATGGATTTTTTTAATGACCTAGCCACTCCTTTTCCACACACCCAGCTCATTGATTTCATCCAGGGGTAACTGCTCACTTGGGACCATGCCTTCCCTTAAGCAGCATATCAATGAGTGCCCTCCCACCTTGGATGAGCACACCCATCCATTTCCTGCCACTCTGTCAGTCACCTCAACCACTAATCCTTAGAGGTTGTTTTGATCTCAAAATGGGCATAATTGGACTTAATTAGTCCTTTTAGTTTCCTGTTTAGTTTCATGAGAGAGTTCTTAATGTTATGGGAGTTGCCCTTCCTGATTCTATCCATGACGTTTTTACTTTTGTTGTATAGTCTGTTTAGAATAGGGGTTTCACCAGTGTGATTTGTTCTTTTTTGAGTTAGTTGGTCTTTTTTCTGGTAGGTACAGCAGCCCCTATGTAATTATTAATATAATTGTACAAGGTCTCTGTGAACAATTCATCACAGGTTGCTGTGAACTGTGGCTTTGGAGAGGCACTGAATTTTGACAAACTATCACATAATAACAGGTAGTTTTCTTTGGAATAGTTCCTAACTGTTACATGCTTTACAGGGGTAACAGGGTCAATTTTTTATTTTGAACGAGACAACTTTGTAATCTGACCTTACCAGTGAAGGCATCACACATGGGGGCAGCATGCGCCCATATTTGTGAGTACTAGGTCCAGTATATTAGAAACTTTAGTGGATGTGTGCACCATCTAGTGAAGGTTTTTTGTGTTTACAAAGTCCATGAATCATTGTGCCTGTGAGTTTAAGGTCATGTAGTTTTCCCAGTCAATAGATGAGTAGTTGAAGTCCCCCATGAGTATGGTGTTTGGTTGGATGGTGAGTGTCCCATTATGGCTAAGTATGAGTTATGGGTTTCTTGGGACATAGAGGGTGCTCTGTAGCTTGCTAGGATATGGCATAGGACTTTGCCTATGGTGATTTGCACATGGAGAAACTCCAGTGCATCAGACTGTTTAGCCATCCTAGAGGTATGCTTATTGTTTATATACAGATTGAGACTTCTCTACCTATCTTTAGACCCTGTCTCTGTAGTTGATGGTCTAAATATGTGGAAGGTAGCCTTGCAGTGCTGGTGAACTTTCTGCAGATTTAAACCATGTCTTAGTAACAGCACAGATGTCAATATTTTCCAGGGTGAAGAGAGCCTGAAAGCTGTGGAATTTTTTGTTTAAGTTCCTGGCATTGAGCATTAACACCTTAAGGTTTATTTGTGTTGCATTTACTATATAAGAAGGTTTGTCAATTTGGCATTGCCTGAAAAAGGCTTTATGATGGAGGATAAAGATTTACCCAATATTCAGAAGCCTATGGGGAAGAGATGCAGACCATCCTTGGAAAGCAACATGGTTTGTTAGCCTTGTCCCTCAATAGATTCATAGGTTCACATGTGTACACTAGGCTAATAACCACTAGGACCCTTATAAGCCTAGCTATGGAACCTAAATGTGACTCACAAATTTGATTTATATAGGTGGTGATTTACTGGCTACCTCTATCTATCAGAGACATAGGTGACAGGCTAGTGGTGAATTTCTGTTTGTCCATACATTGTTATAAATTGCACTTAAATAGGGTTATGGAGGAACTCTGCTTCAAATGAATGGGGAGCCTCTTCCACAAATGGGAATTCTCTGAGAAACATAGCGGTCTCTCCAGCTTGTCCTATTTATGTTGCAAGCAAAATTTAAGTCTTTTGACATGGTAGTTCTGATTCATTTGTTTTATGGATGTGCAAAAGGTTCAACAAAACTGGGTCCAGGGATGTCTTTTATGCCAGGCAAAGATAATTTCTCAGAAGTGTTATGATACCGAGTAAACAGAGAAAGCTTTGGTGTGACCAGAGAAGGACATTGTGTTTACTCCCTGTATTCTTTTTTAAGGCACCTTTGTGGATGTTCCAGTTTATGCATGTGTTTGGTCAGATACGTACTAAAGGGGACATTATACTCTATGATGGGTCTGAGGAGAGCCAAGTACAGTGGTATGAAGACTTCTCTGGACCTAGATGCTATGCCATTACTTATAAGTTGAGCAACATAGAAGGATTTTTTTAGTGCCTTGGACACATTGGTTGAAGGCCAGATTACTATCTACATGAGTTCCTAGATCTGACTGGTGAATCAAATTTTAGGGCTGTTTTATTGATGACATCATTACCCAGAGTGGATGACTTTCCAAAAGGTACTACAATGCATTCTCCCATATTTGTGAGTATGAGTTCCAGTATGTTGGAGCTTCTAGTGGGTGTATTCACTGGTTCTACAAGGGTGTTTCAATTTACAAAGTCCAGGAGTCTCTTTGTTTGTAGATTTGAGGCCATGTAAGATTCACATTCTAAATAGGGGTAATTAAAGACTCCCACAAGTAGGGTGTTATGTTGGATGGTAAGTTTCTTCAGTAGGTCCGAGTATGCATTATGAGCTTCTTGGGATATGGAAGGTGACTTATAGCTGACTAGGATATGGTACAGAATTTTGTCTATAGGGATTTGCATATGGAGAAACTTCAGAACATCATCTTGTTTGACCACTCAAGAGGTATGCTTGTTACTGATGTATATCAAAACAACTCCACCTTTAGCCCTTGTCTGTGCAGCTACTGGTCTAAAAGTTGGCGTAATGGTTAAGATAGTTGCCTTACAGACATGAGGTTCAGGGTTTGATCCTCACATGGGTTAATTGGCTAGGCTTGAAATGGCCCACAAGGGCAGTTAGCCTAGTACTAATCGATGAACCTAAGTGTGGAAGGCACTAAAAGCTTGCACTCCTGGTTTACACTCTGCCCCTTCAAACTATGTCTTGTTAACTCTACAGTTGTCTATATTCTTCAGTGTGAAGAAGGCTTTGAGGGAGTGTATATTTTTATTTAGGCTCCTGGCATTATCAATAACATCTTGAGGTTCAACTGAGTTGATTTTGGTATGACAGTAAGTTTGTCAATCTGGCATTGCCTAAAAAGGCACTATGGAGGTGAATCAAGTTTTAGCCAGTAATTGAAAGCCTAGAGGGCAGAGGTGTAGACCATCCTTGGCAAAGCAATGTGGTCTGCTAACCATGTCTTCCCAAGTTGAGAAATATTAGATCCCCTTAGAATGACATTAGAAAGGCAGTCAATTGTTGAAATCAATCATCGTTTGCTCATATTGTAGCATCATCCTCATTAATGGTAATATGCTGATCAATGCTAGCCTCATACCTGCCTGAGACACATAGTTTGAAAGTTCTATAATGATACTGTCTTCATATAGTCCACAGAGGTATGTATCAGGACATTTACACCTACATGGACTATGATAGAATCATACTGATACCTGTGGTGCAATGACTTGAGTGTATGTGAGATTTGGAAGATTCTGGCTCCAGATAAACACCTAACAATTATATTTTCCTTGTTAAGCCTGGTTAGAGGGACATTAGTATGTCTTAAATAGAGTCTGCTATGATGAAAGTCCTGGGAAGTGTGTTTGTTTGCCTTAGGGGCTTAGTTTTTGGGGCTCCATTGAGAGTGACTGCACGTGTGGTGTTAGGTGTCATTTGTTTCTGAGTGCCTTTGGGCTTGCTGTGGCATTGCTATGCCAAGGGGCAGTCTACACAATATTTGTTGTTTAAGAAGCTTGCTTTTAAGCGCCTCAGCACACGTTAGTCTATGTGTGTGTTATGTGCTATGTGAGGTGGGTTTTGTGTGCATGGTTTTAACAACCTGATGTGAACTTCTATGGAAGTGTTTATCCTCAAGTGTCATTGTATAAGTACACCTCTCACATACTGTGTCTGTTTCTTTAAGGATTAAGTGGTTGTCAGTAATGTAAACATTAGACAATCAATTGCTATATTGTCTCACAATTTCCATATCCACCAAGCTGTCTACAGAGAAGTTAGGAACTGCATATACATGCTTTCCAGTCCTTTGATTGGTGAGCTACATGTAGGTGGTGTATTGGGGTTAGAAGGCTATTAAGGGTGCTTTGTAATTTCAAACTAATAAGGGTGCCTAATTGGGAAAGGTTATGCCAAACTGTCCTAAATTCTACAAACTTTAATGCTTACCCAATAATGAATTCTATTAAATGTATAGGTATTGACACTCAACGTCCTACTAGCTATTCTAAGTTTGTCTGTGCTCAAGGTATTTGCTCTATATTAATTCCTTTTACATGGTAGAGCTTTATGGACCATTCTACAGGGACAATTTACTTCCTAGGTAGTTGCTGATGTACAGGTCACTGCTAACTGCAGCTGCATGGTATGCACCTCTGCGTAAAGGCATTGAATGTATAGTAGTGCAGAAAAAATAACTAATGAGTCCTCTGGCCAACAAAATGATTACTCTGTGAACCCTTCTGTGTGTTTCTCAACTTAGATAAAACAGGGAAGCACCTGCTATCATAAGATGAAAAAGCTCAATTCTCCAAATGCAATTTTTTTTTTATTTTTTTAACATTTGTTAACTGGGAAAGTCCAACTTGGATCAAAGCCAATTTTCAGTGGAGGCCTGTGGAGAAATGCTCCAGATGTATGTTTTTGTAATGAGGGAGGAAACCCACATGGATGCATGAAGGACATGCAGACTCTACATAGAAGGCACCCCAGCCAAGAATCATACTTGAGAACCTCTTGCTGTGAGGCGACAATGCAACCGCTGCACCACTGTGCCGTCTGTCATAAAAAACATAAAGAAGACACCCACAAGTACGATGTTAACATTAACTAATTAAACAACTAGCTGGAAATATTTTACTTAAGGTGACTTTGAGACAGTCTTACAGCAGTAACAATGAGTGGAAAAGCATTTTCTTTTTACAAAAAAATATGGTGATATACACAAATAAAGGCAGGAAACTGTAGCAATCACTCACAATAACTCAAGAAAGTGTGATTTAGCAATCAAAAGTACTTAGCTTTGCCTAGATGGCAGTGAATACAAGTACAACACTTCTGGAATGCAGGCTGGGATGCCAAGCTTTGCTGAGCTCTGGGAAAATGGGCAGGAGACAATATATATAATAAAGGAAGTTTACTCAAGAGCAATACTGGTTTGATGGCTGGGAAGTCAGTATCATGGATCAATGGAAAACAATGGGTGGGAAGAGTACTTAAATAGATTATACAACTGGCAATAGCAGGGAAAGAAGGGAGGGAAGGACATTGGAAATGAATTACCATAAGAGGCAGAGATCAGACACACAGCCTTATAAAAAACATTACATGAAAGGGGTACAAATGGTGGGAAAAAATCAAGGAAGAGGCAGGCTAGCTAGGGAGGAATCCAGCCAAATAAAGCCAATATTGGAATGACACTGGAATGCAACTTCTCTGAGCTACAGATCAATGAACATAGGCAGGTTAGAATTTCAGAAATGTTAGCTTAATACCTCAGTGGGAGATGCTGCAGACACAAAGAACAGGTGAACAAAAGCTACTAGAATGTAACTTTAATCAGATAAATAATAAGCAGAATATAAAACTGCAGGATCAAAACTAGAATATCAGCACTGTAAAAATACTGAAGCACAAATCCTAGAGCAGAAAAAACAACATTCTTATTATTGAAATTTTACTATAGTTTAAGACACCAGATTATGCAGAAATCCATACCAACATTTATATGAAAAAAATGCAGTAATAACAGACTAAAAAGGTTCAGATCTAGCAGTAGTTCACAGTTCTGCCACAGTTGGGAATGCATCCCCCTAGAATGACACCAGAACCTAAGCAAATTATTGAAATTGATCAGCTCTTATCTGAATATGGCATCATCCTAGATGCAAATGGATATTACATCACAAGATGCCGTTATAAAGCATACCTTGAATAATAAAACAGAAAAAGTGAAGGTGCCTTGTTTTGTATTTTTGCTGTTACCATATGCCATGTACATTTTCATCCCATTTTTCATTTTATTCACTGACTTACAACTTGTTCATCTCATAACCATATTCATTCCTCTATTTTTCTAATGATTATTCAACAATATCCACTGAGAATTCTCATTTAATGTGCCCACTTACACTACTGGTAATTTTCCTGTTTCACACAAGATACTAGAGCTAGACAGTGATGCAGAGATAGCTGAATGTGAAAGGGTAATGTTAGCTATCTTATACAGGAAACATGAACCTTTCTAAATTTTCTTTCATCCATGTGCAGTGTCTGCAATGATCAATGTGCGTGGTTGACATACTTTAATTTTTTGATATCCTGTTAACAGCTATTATAGTGTTAGATCTTCCAACAGAGGAAGAAAAACTGGTCATCATTCACTTAATCCTTTCTGTGTCGTTAGTTTCTAATTTCTGGATCCCAAAACATGGTCAGACTTCTCTTACTTTTTGTTACAATAGTAATGTGTATAAATAAATTTCTTGAAATAAAAGTGTGTGCGTGTGTGTGTGTGTGTGTGTGTGTGTGTGTGTGTGTGTGTGTGTGTGTGTGTGTGTGTGTGTGTGTGTGTGTGTGTGTGTGTGTGTGTGTGTGTGTGTGTGCGTGTGTGTGTGTGTGTGTGTATATGAGTGAATAAGGGGTATCTATGCTAACGCAATGCATGAGCCACCAGTAGTGATTGCTGCAGGGAAGTGATGGTTAGCAGTAGTGGTAACACCACATGATTCAGAGACAGAAAGCTGACAAATATCTGATAATGAGGTCTTTCCTCACTGACTCTAAAGTGTCTCTAAGTTGCATTTTCCGAGATTACAGAAGCAGCCCCTTTAGCTAGTACCTCCAGCAGTGAGTTTCTTTCTAAATCCCAGACTAAATAAGGAAAAAAAAACATAATTAAATTGCAGACCTAATAAATATAGACATAATCATCATAAAACTGCTAAGATAATACCACAAAATAGCCTTGCATTAGTAAATAAAATAGATATTTACCTCTGAACTAGAGTAGAAAATCACCTACAAAACAATCCATTCATACAAAGGCATGCAACCTATATGAAACATATCCTACATAAAGCTCTATTTAGTCAACAATTTTCTCAATTACCACATTCCACTAAAATGAAGTGGAAAGAGTAATCCAAAGTAAAAATAATTAATTAATTAATCAAATGTACAAAGTCCATATTAGTAAAAAAAAATTCCAATACTGAATTAAGGAACACAGAGTATTGTCATTCTCATACTAAACTTGCTAATTCTTAGAAAATAATATTTCATTTAACATACAGCATGTCCCATTATAATCTATATAAATATACACTCACACAAGATATAAAAGGGTCTACTTTATTTGCTTGAAACATGTAAAACCCGAATCTGAATAGCACAACACATAAAGAGAAAACCGCGAATACGTCGAACGTACTAAAGCACGAAATTTAAAACCATGAGCCGTCATAGTCGCCCAACCCACCACCCACAACACACTACCCACCCAAACACAATAAAAAAACACATACATACACTAACCAAAACCCTACTTCTAACCTTAAATTAAAGCACCAAAACCCTACTGTTAACCCTACACTAACCCCACATAAACAACTATCTATGCACTATCCTTAACCCCTCCCTAACCCTAAGGTCCATAACTACCGCACACTTCCCCTATGGAGCTATACCCAAACAAACTAAATATTCCACACACATACACTTAACAAAATCCTACAGTAAACCTTACATACATTATCTACACAAAAACTTACATACACTACCTAACTATGCACTTACCTTAACCCCTCCCTAATCCTAAGGTCCGTAACTATCACACACTTACCGTACGGAGCTATACCGCAGACGGGCCAACTATGCAAATTCGATATTTCCACTTTTGCGGTTTCGTTCGTTCTACGTATTTGCGGTTCACTCCTTACGTGTTGCGCTATTTGAATTCAGGTTTTTGTGTTTTGAGCACGTAAAGTAGACCCGATATATATATATATATATATATATATATATATATATATATATATATATATATATATATATATATGTTGCGTGCGTGTGTGTGTGTGTGTGTGTGTGTATTATATAATATCATATAGTATATAATCAGTATGCACTCCGTTTTTTCTGAGATGCAGTTCATGTCAGAGCTCAGTGAAGCCATTCCAGTGGAACACTACCTATTTCAACTGTAGAATAGACACTAAAATGGGTCTTGTTGGGAGCACAGAGTAGAACAAAATTGCTTCTAGTATCACATATAACAAATGATGAAATAGGATGAACATATAGATGTATAAGTACTTGACAAACCATTGCCCAACAATAAAAACTGCAGCTATGTCTATATATATATATATATATATATATATATATATATATATATATGCACACATATATATATATATATATATATATATATATATATATATATATATATGGGTCTACCTTGGTTTATCAAAATTGCACTTACGCAAATCTCTATTCGCTGAGGTGACGTCACTGAACAGTTAAGCAACCAAAATCATGAATCACCAGAATTTTTCACTGGAAAACAAACCACTTGGCCACCAAAGTGAACTTTGCCCTTTTCCCCAGTGCAGTGCAATATTGGAGTTGGTTTTATTTAGTTAGGGTGGTGTGGGAGGCAAAGCCTCACACTTGGGTTGGTTTACTATGTGTCTATTTTATTATTTTGCCTGGTGGCCAAGTGGTTTGTTTCCCATAAACATGTCTGTTGGAGCTGTGCAGATAACAGAAATGGTGTCAGTAAGGCTTGCAGACAATGTTCTTTTCAAAATAATTGAGCAAAATGATCCCGGTGACAGTTCTGCTGTTCTGCTGTTTCATGGAGTGAGATGGAACATACCTTTTTAGGAGTGCTAAGGTAACTTCTCTGGATTTTAACACAGTAAGTTTGGAATTTTATACATATTGGAACAGAAGCTTTTGGGACAACATTTGAAACTGAGGGACTAATAACTTCTGGAATTGTGTAACAGAAAGAAAGACACTTGTCTATGAAACAATTATTTGTTTAGTGGTAGTATCCTGAATGTTAAAAAGAAATGTTACTTTGCAGTTTAGAACTGATGAATTGGACGATGAGGGTGTTAAAAATGCATGCAGGGTTTGTATGAAACTGTTGATAATATTATAAAAAAGTTAGAGATGAGAGAAATCTATGGAATGGAGGGTGGATGCAAATGTGAAAAACCACATGATGAAAGACTTGCCAAGTGCTTTTTTTTCAGGATGGTCTTAGAGGGACATTAAGATATACTGACCAGCCTAAATCATGTTTCTTTTGTGGGAGCTTTTCCCATTTAATTGAGTGCAACAAGGTACAATGTAACTGTTGTGGGGGAAAAAGAACATGCAGCAAGAAGGTGTGCATCTGAATGCAGATTGTGTTAAAAAAGGGACACTTTAGGATCAGGAGCAAACAGTAAATAATGAAAAAGAAGGGAAAAAGGGAAGAAAACATACAAAAGGAAGGGCAACAAGTGGTTGGGAGACAGGATGAAATAAGTGAATCTGTAGATGAGGAAAATAAATATGGAGGGGAAAATGAGAAGAGAGAGCACATTCAGGAAAAGAGATAAGTAGAAGACACTGACATTAATTATTTTTTGAAGTTCTATCCACTGAAAAATCTGATTCTGAAGATTAAGGATTATTTGTGCGTAAACCTAGTAAAATATACAGTTGAAAAAAAGAGTAAAACTAAGAAAAGGATAATTTGAAATATTTGCCCTAAATTTCAAAAGAATAACTATAAATAGAAAAAACCACTCGGGCCACCACGGCATAGAAACAATAAAGTTTAATGCAAAATAATTACAATGAATGCTTTCAAGCACATACTGCTCTTCATCAGATCCATTTCAAAGTAAAATCTGGTTAAAAAGATCCAACAACCAATCAGAGTCAAGTAGAGGGTCTGCACTTCTTAGGGCTGGTTTTAGAGGCAATGCTCCATTAAGCCCTGGTGGCCGATCTATTTGTAGATCAGCTATTCATCTTAATTCACTATATTCAGTCTCATTACTTATATTTCCTCCTCTTATGTTCACTTTTTGAATATAAAATACCATGAACTTAAAGGAGTGCATAGGGTTCAACATAATATGCTGTGCCAAGACATTGTGTACATCCTTTTTACGAATATCTCTCAAATGCCTTAATATTCTTTCTTTAACCATCTGGTTAGGTTTGCCTATATAAAACCAAGTGCAAACCTGACACTTTGCTAGATATACCAAGATCTTTGTTTGACAGTTTGCATATAAATTGGGCTTATATTCCACTCATGTAATCAGTTGTTTGAAAAAGTTGGTATTATCAATATATAGGCAGCCTTTACAAGGAACTGTCCCTCTCTTAGTATATTTCTTCTCTCGTTGAAACAGTCTATCAGAACAGATGTCTTTACAAACCATTCTTTTCAAATTCAAGCCATTTCTGTAAGTGAACCTTGGCATTTCCTCCACAATACCTCTGATATGATCATCAGATGCAGATGATCAACGAACCTGTCACTCTAGCAACTCCCTGCTGAATGTCCAGTTAATTGGTTCATATCTGCTGGCTGTTACCCTGTCCCCTTGGCATATCAGCGTGCTAATCTCTAACATGTAGGCAGCATTTAATATCATATAACTGTCAGGCCTATACATATTTGGAAAATGTCTATGAAAACAAACCTGTCATTGTACAACTCACCAAAGGTTTATGAGGGCAATAGTCAAAATATGTCCTGGTTTCACCTACATGTTGTCAAGACATGCCCAGAGTGTGTGCAATAAGAGATGGACAGGTATGCGCATAACATTAACCTGGAATCTGGGAATATGTGTAGAAACAGTCAGGTAGTGTTAACAAACAAAACCTCCACAGGTATACCAGAAAAGAGGTATATACTGCAGGTAAAACTCAGTTCATGTATATAGTTTTCTAAATCCATACCACTGTTCAAACTAAGGCCATAGGGTAGTGTAATAATACCTGTAAGGTACAGATCACAGCACTGACTAGGAAAATAATGAGAACTACAGGGATATACAAGTTGTTAATTGACATCTTTCTCTACCCCCACCATATCTGCAACAATAAACTAAATACACAACTCAATTGGTATGTGCTCTATTAAATCTACTTTTGGGACATATGTCCTATTGTTTGATAAATATTAAAATGTGTTTCTATGCATGTGCCATGTTGAAATACTCCCACATTGGTGGCATGCAGCCAGCAATGTACCTGCATGCTGTTGTAATGGCCACTGTGGTTCCATAAATGCATGTGTTCTGTTTGCTATGCAACTGTTCCATATCAGGTGTTTTGGGTTAATGGGAATATCTATGCATGCTGTTATACCTCATCCTGGAATGTGTAGACTATTACTAACTCACATATGTTGTAAAATTGAAACAACATAGCACATTTGGGAAGGCCGGTCCCAGCAGACCCACCTCTCCCACCTCATCTGGCTGTGGCACCAGGCAGCAGCACGTCTGGGACACACCCAGGGACCTCCTCATCCACTGGTCCTGCACCACCTTTGGGTGGAACCACCTCAGAGGATGGGGGCGCATCCCCCTTGGGAGTGGGCATGGACAGGACATTGTCACCCATCGCCAGGTCCAGGGTTTGGTGCATAGCGAGCTATGCAGGGAGTTTAGAGATCTGCTACGCCAGCTTGAGGGCTGCATGGCACAACTAGTGGGTCAGCCTGGCCATCCTACTCAGCCCCCAGCATAGCCTCCTGTAGGTCTGTGAAGGTGCAGTGGTGACTGCCCATGGGTGGGGACCTCAATCCTACTGTTTCCACTAGGTGACTCATGGGCTTCAAACTTCCAAACACCCCTCCCCATCCAAGGTGTTTACCCCCCACATGTGTCATATACTGCCCCTGTATCCTGTCTTGTCTGTTATCCTACCCAACCTACCTCCCCAAATATACATACTCTCCCTCCCCAACATCCCACTCTCACCTTAAAAAAGGACAATCTGTTCCCAAAAAATATCTCGCCCCATACATAGCTGTCCATGTTGCATACATGTCCACTGGGTGCATGTAATCTGGTCTAATTGGCTTCACAACATATTATTGTTGTTCTCACCCCTCTCTCAGTGGAATGAGTGTCCAAATCTACCTCCAAATCAGTGTATATGCACAGCTGTTGCTGTAGAAGAAATGGGCAGCTATGGACCTTCTCTACACCCGTCCTGCACTTCCCTAGCTATTTCCTCTACTGTCTTTCCCTCTTTGTGCCCCTTTTTCACCACTTTCCTATCAACCCTTTTTCATTTATTTTAAAGAAATTAGTGCGGGGAGTAAGCGGGAGTAAGAACTTTTAAGCAGCAGTGAGCGGGTTTAAGCTTGCTTGCATCAGGATAAGCAATGTGTACACAGGTTAAGCAACTGAGAAGCTAAATCAGTATAGGAAACTGTAACCTGAAGTTAACATTGCTTACTTCCACGCAAACCCACACAAACCCACTTACAACTGCTTAAAAGTGCTTTAATAGCTCTGTATCCAACAGCCCTTGTTCTGCCCAGCAACAAAATAAACAGCCCTTACAAGTCTTGAACCCAGGACACCATACACTACAGTCACAACAGTTAACCACTACACCATGCACAGTCATCAAAGTTCTCCATTTTTAGCTGTGCGCAGTGACTGTGAATGGCCACAAAAACATTGATCCCTACACACACACAACCAAATATATATACACACACACAGAGTTTCACAGTTGACATGTCTGGGAGTAGAACTCCTACCTACGTAGTACATCACACTACAGCATTACACAGTTATAGGATGTGTCTCAGAGATTACTGGGCTACTACTTCCCCAAAGGTTTATTTCAATGTGAATGACATCAGCATTCCTGCCAAAGTAAGGCATTTGATATTGTAGTGAGTGTGAATGGCCTCAAAAGCATTGATCCCTACACAGACAAACACACACAGTCACCATGTCTGGGATTAGAACTCCTACCTCACTAGTACATTGCACTATAGCATTACACAGTTATAGGATGCAACACACAGATTACTGGGCTATTCCTTCCCCAAAGGTGTATTTCAAGATGAAGACATCAGCAGGCTTGCCATAGTAGGACAATGGGGAAGGTTGTGTGTATGTGCATGGGCCATAACCCATTAATCTTGAGGCAGACACAACACTTAGGCACACACAGGTTTATATTCCACAGGTACATGTATACAACTGCTAGATGACCACTGACTTGTACAGTCATGTTACACAGTTAGCACAAGCACCACAGGCACTATAGTGCTGAGGGATACCAAAGGCTAATGTCTACGGTGATTGACATTTGCACATCATGTGGTTTTAGCCAATTGGATGTGTGCTGGGTGGGACTGGCCTCATGATGAGAGACTCTTTGTCACTGTCTGCTACTCTCTTCCACACATCTATGTATGTGTAATTTTGGCCTATTATAGTGTGATGTCTTTGGATATATGTGTGTATTTCTATCCAATGTGTGTGCAAAGCATGACTGGTGTGTACTGAGGAGTGTGTGCACTAACATCTGTGACTGTCGGATATGTATAGTCCAAGTGTGTGAGCCTGCCCAGTATGACCTTTCAGTATTTTGTTGTCTGACATGGCCTCCATTTTCTCTAAGTGTGGAAGCATGCCCAGTATGACCTTCTATATTGAATGTGTGAATCCATTCTAGGTAAATTGTACTCCAGTGCAGGCTTTTGTGTTCTACACCTACAGCTAGCAACATGTTTCTGCAGAATATCTGTAGATTGGTTGATAATACGGGGTCAAAATGGGCAAAGGATAATGGGTTACTGTAGGTAACTGTGTCTGTGCTGCTTCTGCTACATGGTCTTGGTGTTAGCAGAGATATTCAGACATATGTACTGTTTTACACTGTGATGTTTTATGTCATCAAGTACTGTCAGATATACATATTTGCTTGCAGTGATGCCCTGGGGAACACAGGGTGAATGCAGCTGTGTCCAATATTGTGTTCTGAAGCCTACATATTCATGCACAATCATGCCATCCTGGAGGGGAAGCCGCAGATACTTGCTGCTGGGTCTGTGTAAATGATTCAGCACCTTGGTACAGTGGTGGCTGAGGATCCCATGCTTGTACATCCATCGACGTGACACTATGGACATATCCTGCTGTGGCCATACCTCACAGCTGTAAAGATTCACACAGGTTACTCAGAGGCAGGGGTCATAATTCTGGACATTACCCCTTCACATTGTGGTTTACAAGCAGGTTTGTAGCAACCCATTCCTGTGTTTGCAGCCAGGGATAATATGTGCACACAGCTGAGTTTCAGACTTCACACATTCCATGCTGCCCATGCTCCCACCCCCCTCTATTATTCTATCCTCTTCCAAACATTATGCAAACATTATCTGATATGTTCCATATAGTTATCACCTCATCCCGAAAGTAATTTGGTGTTGGTCCACAGTTCATGCAGTAGGACATGGTGGACATGTTACTGTGATTTGTCCACATGGCCTTGCATTTGGGTTCTGTGGACTGTGTTATGTTGTTATTCGGGAGCCCATGACATAACATACATTGACAGTACGGGTGAGACACAGGCCTTTGACAGAGGACTGTAGGCCATTTGGTAGTGATGCAGGCCAGCTGTAGCAGGCCGTTGTATTGTGTCACTCCTACAGTCCCAGACTGCATTACACTATATTCCCCTGGGGTGACAGGGTAGCTGTGCAAGGTGTTAATGCCAATACTTTCTGTCATTGTTGATCCAATAGTGTGGATGCTGGCAGGGTGCTGCTTACAGCTAGGGACACACCTGCATGGCACACCTGTTCTGCATGCTGCATTTTTTGGCTATTGCCATACAGATGTGGGGGTCATGTTGTACTCATTCCCAACAGCAGGGATAAGACCGGAGAGGAACCTGTGGGTGATGGAGGGGTGAGCTGGGTGCATGTGTGCTATGGACACTACTTGCATCCTGCTCACATATATGCATGGGGTATTCCACTTATGCTGGCTTGTGCAGAGACATCAGCTGTTTCTCAAAACTTAATAACTGTGACCTTTGTGGTCTGCCAGTGTTTGGCCAGACAACATCGGTATTTCCTAGTACAAGCCCAACTATTGTGCTGCAAACCTGTATGTATAATTCTAAAGGAGTGTCCAGTTGACATTTACATATTATACACTGTCTGTCTGGGGTACTTCCCCTGTGTACTGCTTGTATGTCTGGGCCCACAGTCACGCCATATCCATCTTTCAGATGGTGACACATATTACTTCCATACATTTACTATGGCTTACTGATGGGATGTGTTTTGCTGGGAAGCATTGTTTTTGGCACTGCAGTTGTGCGATCTTGGCCCTGTCATTGGCAGTACTGACCAATGGTCACCAGGACAAACCTCACCATGTATATATACTGACCACTCTCACACAATATACAACACACACCACCCTGCATATTGCACACATGCTACAATCTATCCTGCTACCTTGGCCAGCTCAGGTAATCTGTGCTCTATTGTTATTATACCTACATATACGTTACTACATTTCTACATAGGATTGGGGGGAGGCACATCTGACTGTTACTACATTTCTACATAGGATTGGGGAGGGCACACCTGACACTTGTACACATTTGCTATGACTGTACTGATATTTCAGGTACTCCATTTCATTCTGTATTCTGACCTATCATGCTGACTAGAGGCATATCAGTATACTACAGATCTTAGGTTTGATTGGCCTACATTTCAGTTTCCAATTTCTCACACTTCAGAACTAATACCCCACTGCCTGACCTGTTGTAGTCTGTCTGTGTAGGTCTGGGGGGGTGGTCTCCATAGCTATCAATCAGAGGCCTTAGCACAGCCTTTGTTTGTGTTCATCTACACCTGTCCTGCTGGCTGAGACTGTTGTTGGGTATGTGAGCCTCCTTGACTGGCATGTGTGTGTCCTATGGACACATGTGGCCCACCACATTTCCTGCAGTGAGTTTTGTCATCTTGTCTAGTACTGGCTACTATGGTGACACCAGTATTTGTTACAGATCTCATGCTGCCATTATAGGTGTCTACTATCGGCTGGCATCCCATTCAGCCACCCGATTCCCTTGCATGCTCACATCCATACCATAGATACAAGTAACAACATATACTACTCCATTTGGCAATTGATAGGGAGAGTGACTTACCTTGTGGGTGTGCCAGTATTGAGGATGGTGCTAGAGGGCTGACTATGTCGGATGCACATAGTACACTCCCTATACATGGTTAAGCACAGGTAGTGTCATGTTTGGCATCCCTTTGACTGTATGTGCTAGTCAGAGAGATGTGTCATTCCCTGGCTTCCTACCATGTCAGTGAATGTGCTATGCATTTCCTCTTTGCCACAGCCTGGGCATACTGGGCACGCCTCCTTCTGCCTACTGGGGCAGGCTCAGGTTGTTCCTCCTCCGAGTCACTCTGTGACTGTGCAGAAATCAGCTAAAAAAAATAAAAGTTATTTTTTTTTTATTTTTACAACTGTTTTTCATGCCAATGGCCATATATTTGGCCATTGGCATACTTTCCACATTATATACACCCTTTATTTGGAGCTGTCATGGCTCCGTTTTGTAGTTTGCAGAAATGTACTCGATTACTAACTGAGTACATTTCTGCAGACTACACTAGTCCTACCCGGCTGGCTGCAAATGGGGTAATTTGCATACAGGAGCTGTGTCCATGCAGGAATAGTGGAGGAGCTCTCATGCATGCCCCAGAAGCTTATTCCTGGATCACGGTGGCCATATTGCCTCCACCAGCTCCTGCATTATTCCTGCATGCCATGTAGAGCTTGCTGAATCCTGGGGATCTGTTCTGATAGACTGTTACAACAAGAGAAGAAATATACTAAGAGAGGTAAATTTCCTTGTATGCATTGTAAAGGCTGCCTATATATTGATAATACCAATTTTTTTAAACACCCAATTACAGGAGTATATTAGCCCAATTTATATGCAAACTGTCGAACAAAGAACTTGGTATAGCTTGTAAAGTGTCAGGTTTGCACTTTGTTTTATATAGGCAAAACTAACCAGATGGTCAAGAAAAGAATATTAAGGCATTTGAGAGATATTCATAATAAGGATGAACACAGTGCCTTGGCACAAAATATTATGTTGAACCCTATGCACTCCTTTAAGTTCATGTTATTATATATACAAAAAGTGAACATAAGAGGAGGAAATATAAGTCATGAGACTGAATATAGTGAATTAAGATGGATAGATGCTCTACAAACAGATCAGCCACTAAGGCTTAATGGTGCATTGCCTCTAAAACCAGCCATAAGAAGGTGTAGACCCTATCCTTGACCCTGACTGGTTGTTGGAGCTTTTTAACCAGATTTTAAATGTTATTTTGAAATGGATCTGATGAAGAGCAGTATGTGCTTGAAAGTGCTCATCCTCATTATTTTGCATTAAAGTTTTTTTTTTTTTTATGCCGTGGTGGCCCGAGTGGGTTTTTCTATTTATAGTTTTGCTTTTTATCTACCACTATGGACTTTTAATGTTAAGTGGCTGCTGTTGTATTTTCACTCTAAATTTCAAAAGAAGGAAAAGCAGCAAGTTTAGAGTACTTTCAGTAAATATGAACATTATTATTAACACTGAATGCAGGATATGGATACTGGAATAGTCTGCTAAATGTGATGTCATTGTTACTCAGGTAGAGGATATAAGGTACCTGACAAGTGAAGAAAGACTGCAAACCAAAAAAATTGTGGGCTTAAAATATAATGTGGAACTTAGGAAATAAAAGTTGTTATGGAGTGAATGTGTTGTATAAAAAGTAGTGAAAATAATAGCTATAACACTGATAAGCACGGGAAGGATAACTGTTGCAGATGTGAGGTAGAGAGAACAATTTCTTAAGAATTATAGCATTATATGCATATGTAACTATCAAGGAAAGAGAAAATCTGTTTCATCAAATATTAGGTTATGTGGTGGTTAACATGAAAATTATAATTACAGGGGACTTTAATGGTCATTTAAGGGGAAAATGCAAAAATAAAGGGAAAGGTGAAAAACTACAGGAAGTGATAAAATGTACAGATTAGCTATGTGGCACAAAGGTTAATAGCATTATAGAAGGGGGGCCTTTTATCTGAAATTGATTATTTTCTAGTATCAGAAGCCTTGGGGGTAGCAAATGACGATGCAGTTTTGATAGCTTCTTCAGATCATTTAGGAATATAAAAGGAGGTGA
Organism: Protopterus annectens; assembly: GCF_019279795.1. Lineage (NCBI taxonomy): Eukaryota > Metazoa > Chordata > Ceratodontiformes > Protopteridae > Protopterus > Protopterus annectens. Next base: position 868,649,726 of record NC_056725.1, on the reverse strand, counting down.
TGGAAGAATGTTTAAATATAAGTACAAAAAATTCTGAGAGATGATGAGAATAAGAAAGAGAAAACTATGCAAATGAAGAAATTAAAAATGATCAAGAAAAAAATAATAACATGGACATTGATGATGCAGAGAAAGATAAAAGGATGTGGTATAATAATGTGATGAAACAATATTATTATGTAAAGCCATAGGAAAATTTACCAGAAGAACTGATTAAAGTCATTAAAGTGAAAGAAAAGCGGTGTACCAAGACAGTAGAGTGCCATGGAGACTGGTAATAAATATGTTACCAGTAACGGGCAATATGCCATATAAAAAGAAAGCTGAAAGTATTTATTTTGTGGGGAGGAAGAGAAAATGGAGCTTGTTTTTTAAAATGTAAATGAGTGATAAAACTCTGGAAAAAAGTTGTGTGAAGTAATGTTTTTTAGAGTATTAATGAAATTAATAATATAGATACGAGTATGAATACCTATTGTAAGCATAAGAAGAAATAATAGGTACAAATAGTAGGTAGTAATTTACTTTATTTAATATGGGTTATTTGAAATGAAAGACTGAATGAAAATTTGTTTAATGGGAAATGGATTTGGCAGATATATTGTGAACAATTAGATCATGCATGTGAAAGAAGAGTGGGAATCAGTTGTGGAAGAATAACAAAAAGGATGCAACAAGAAAAATGATAGATAAATAAATAAAAAAAGAAAGGTGTATATCCATGACTGTAAATATGTATATTTTGTAAATATGTAAATATTTTTTTTTACCCTGTGTTAAAGGACCCCTACTCTTTTCAATAGGTTCTGTAGGAGCTTTTCAATCCACCCGAGCTACCACTAACTCAAACAAATGGAGAGCTGGTTTAATGCCACATGTGAATGACAACACACTTAGGAATGCAGTACACTCTTTGACACTAACATTTAAACTCCATCTAAAGAACTGCTCAACATAAAAATAAAGTGAAGTAAAAATTACGAAATTTGCAAATTAATGGACAGGCATAAAACACAATTGTTGTGGTTACCATCTATCTCTTTCATACTAAATCTAGTTGAACATGCATGTACAACACAAACACACACACACACACATATGTACATAAATGCATACACACAAACACACACACGCTATCATCATCATCCTTATTGACAATATCATCACTGATAACACCATTGTTTAACTTCCTTGCCCAAAAACTATTGTCTGCATAGTAAAATACAGAACCAACCAGCATCCACCATCCACTTATAAAACCTAAGTAGATTTTTAATGACCTTGACTGTAATAAAGAGCACAATGGATAGAAGGTTACAGCGTGTCAGCAAGAACTTTAAAAAGAGAGGGGAGAAAATAGCAAATCACATCTGGAGGTAGAATGAGGAGAAAGGGGTAACTGGAGGAATAGACAAATATATTAAATAAATATTTTAATACATTTGAAGTTTAAATTAAGAGTAGAAAGACAGATGGGCAGTGAAAAAAGGGATTTTGGTCAAAATGGGAGGCGTATTGATAAAGCATACACAGGTAACTATTTTCTGCAGGTGTTCCTTTTAGTCTTTCCTAAATATTGGGTATGAGTTGCTGCCCTGCAGTATCTGTGGAGGAATTGCCAGATTTTGGGGCTAGGTTAGAGAAGTTGTACTTGGTTTTAGAAAGTTTGGGCGTAAGTGACCTGGAGTGAGGTAGTGCTATAATTTTGTGAGTCTTAGTTATGTATGCATTGCCCTATTTAAAGATGTTTTGCAATGTGGTTAACATACACATATGCATGCATGCAGACACACACACACACACACACACATACACACAAACACACACACACACACACACACACACACACACACACACACACACACACACGTATATGTGTGTATAGGTAGACAGATATCCTTGGCAGGGCTAGCTACCCAGCAGTGTGTACATCGGCCATATCTGATGGTTACTGTTGGTGTGACACTCTGGCCCTTTGTACAAAATAGGAAAAGGAGGACGATGCTGATGCCAATTTAAACTTTTATTAAGAAATGGCAGTGGTGTTTATATCTATGAGCTAGGATCATGATTCTACAGACTTCATTTGCTGTAATCTGTACAAAGTTATTTGTGTAATTAAGAGAAGTTAGGAATAACAGAGATCTGACAGTTGAGGGGTAGTGAGTTTACAGTTTCTGGGAAATAGCATAGCTATAGGTCTTTTTTTTATGTTCAGGATTATTTCATATTTGGAAAACTTTTTATATGTTTCTGAATCACTCTGCCATCTTGGGTTACCTCATTTGTATACATAGAAACTCTCATTTTAATACTGGTGCTTATTAGCATCTGCACATATATCCATTCGCATATATCCCAGGATGCTGTGCTCCTAGTCTCCATCGCTTGTGCTAAGTTTGTCTCTGAATCACATACAGCCTGCATGTGACCACATGTCCTTTATAACTGCCTACTACAATCTGGAAAACATTTCTGAATTCCACATTAAGACAAATTAATTTCTGAAACCTCTGCACTACATAGTGTGATCAGATACCTGATAATTACATTTTATATGTTTTATCACAATCCAGGTTTATTTATGCATTTATTGACCAAGATATAGCACTTTTCAGGCTGAGCCCAGGGCTTACAACCAGATAAAAAATAAGGTAGCATAATAAGCTGGTTACACAATAATTTACTTTAAGAGAAACTTTAATACAATCAAAGATACAAAAGCAGGTTACTACATAAATGTCAAAATCTAAAGAACGTGCACATTCACACACACATGCACAGATACACACACACACACACACACACACACACACACACACACACACAAACCCAACCTTGCAAATATGAAAAACTACTAAACAAAATGGTTAGTTACAGAATAAAACTATGGTTCAGCATTTAATTTCAGAATTTCTCTTATTTATTCAAAACACTTTACAAAATATGCAAGCTGCAAGCCCAGTGCAGTACTAATTAATAATACTCCACAAATGCAGTAATATATCTTACTAATTAATAATACTCCACAAATGCAGTAATATCTCTTACTATACTCCACAAAGCATGTAAAATGCAAGGGATGAGGCTGATCAATCAATTAGCATTATAATGCTTTCATTAAGATAGCATCTATATGTTTGGATCTAATTTCAAAAGCACCTCCACAAAGAGGCTGGTCACCAATGGAGTCTACCAGGGTTCTATGCTAAGCCCACTTATCTTTGGCATCTACTTATAGGAGGACAAAGCCAATGTCAAAGGCCTCTGGCTGACCAAGTCTGCAGATGATTTCAAACTGGGAACAGTCATTGACCCCCCCCCCCCAAGATGAGAACACCCCTCAGGAAGGTCTACACAGACTAATACTTGATGCCAAAGCCATGGCTTAAAACTCATTGCCAAGAATTGTATTATAATATGTTTTGGGAAATCAGCCACCCCAGTAAGTACATCATCAATAAAACAGTCCTAAAAGTTAATTCACTACTTAGGCATCTAGGAAATCATGGAAATAGTAACCTAGCCTTTGACCAGCATGTGTCCAAGTTAATAAGAAAATCATTCTTACGTTGCTCAACTTATAAGTAAGGGCATGGCACCTAGGTCAAGAGAGGTAATTTTTCTACCATATACGGCTCTCATTAGGCCCATCATAGAGTGCAATGCCTCCTTCGATATGTACCTGTCCAGACACATGCATCAAATGAAATGTCCACAAAGGTTCCTTACAAAAGGAATACAAGGAGCAAACACAATGTCCTACACTAATCACCTCAAAACCCTGTCTCTTTATTCAGTATCATACAGACTTCTGACAGAGGATTTTTGCCTGGTGTACAAGACATCCCTGGATCCTGTTTTGATGAATATTTTGCACATCCACAAAACAAACATCTTCATAATTCTAGATCAAAAGACCTAAATTGTGCTTGCAACAAAAATAGGACATGCTGGAGAGACATATATGTTTCTCATTCCTATTGTCTGAAACAGGCTCCACATCCATGTGAAACAGAGTTCCTATTTAAGGGTAACCTGGACCCATATATGAGTAATTGGAAATTCACCCTGATCTGGCACCTATGTCTGTGATTGACAGAGGCAGTCAGTAAATCACCCCCTATAGAAATAAAATTTGGGGATCACATTTGGATTGCATGACTAGGCTTATAATGGCCCCAGTAGTCATTAACAGAGTATATAGCTAAAAACCTGTGAGAGGTCTGGTTAAATCATAAGGTTCCAGTCAATTAATATGTATTTGTTATCATAAATCAAAAATAAAAAATAATGTACTAAGTCAAACACTGGCTATTTCAAATGCAACCATTTTTATTTGCTATATTGCAACATATATATTTTTTGTAGGTAAAGGCACAAAATACTTTTTTGGCATCTACTGGATGGCCAAGGATTTTTTTTGTGGGACTCTTACTCCAGTAGAATCTGAGAACCTGTGCCTTAGACTTAATAGAGTAGTATCCAGTGTCAAGGCGCATAGCACTGGAACATTTCACATCTTGGAGCTTGCTTAAGCAAACCACAGCATAACTTATCACATGTCAGATTTAAACAATTAATGAAAAAAAAATATGACGCAGAATTTCAACAATGCAGTCTCTATGATATTCAAAGATCCATAGAATTTTATAAGCTGACTGTGTATACCTAACTATCTGTTTACTCAACATCAAGAAATTAACAGTCTATTCAGCATGCATAGAAATAAATGGACTTAGTCCAGTAATAATACTTCAGCTCTTAAATTCAACATGGAGGTTGAGTCAGCAACTCTGTAACACTGGTACAAATGGAATTGACCCAGAAACAATATGGCAGCTATTAACACTCATTAAACAGTCTGAAACAGGACTGCTGCATTGTAATGCAGTACAACACAACGTTTAAAGCACATGACTGCACAGCTAAGAAAAATAAGGGTAGATAGAATGCATGGCTAACATTTAGCTGTATTGGCTTATGCAGCATCTAAAAATTAACACAAATAGCATCCTGAATTAAACATAGTCAAGGAACAGTAAAACAAATATTATTACTGGAAAGAGAGGTTCAGGTTTGTGACAACATACACAGAGAGATCACAATATCTACTAAACTGAAGAGGAAATATTTTTACAGTAGGAACTCCAAATTTTAATACTGTGAAAATAGACATCCACTAACAGCAGTTGTAATGTGCCACAAGTGACTGGCTTAGTGAGTTGTGTAAGTAAAGCAGTTGGGTTAAATTACTGCTTTGACAAATAAAAGTTAAACAGAGTAGACCATTGTCAGTATCTTGTGAAGTTTATAAAACTCATAAATTGCTGTTATGTCTCAGATAGTGAGATGGCATATGCATACCTCTTAACTGTACAGATTTTCACAGCATGTCCAGATTTTGGCCTCATATTTTTCGTCTGTTTTTCAAAAAAAAAATTGCAAGGGGGGGCAGGGCAAATTAGTGGTAAATCATTAAAGACTGAAGTTGTAAAATAATGAATGGCATTTGAGTTTCAGACTTCACATCCTTCAGAAAATTCATGCCATTGTAAAACCTGTTATTCTATCAACTTTCTAAGTTTGTAAGAGCAATATTTAAAACTTGTCCCTATTTATGGGCCTTTGTCCCACTTTTATTTATGGCTTTGTCCAGATTTCTTGCTCTAAGATGTTGAGAGGTATGACATACAATCAACTGAGACCAGTCATAAACATGTGAAACATACAAAAGATGCAGTCAACGTGCGGCATTTTCATAGATTGCAGTTAAGACACTGGACTGTATACACTTTTTAACATAGTAGATGATATACACCACTGGCAAGCTAAAGAATGAGGGGACAGTGAGAAAAGAGCCTTCAAAAAAAAAAAAAAAAAACCTTGGTATTGTCTTCAGTCTGTTAGGCTCTTAAATTTCTCCAAAGATGTGACTTTATGTTTTTTTTAATTATGCGCAGATGACTCTACAGTGGCTGAGATGGTGTAGGTGATATTCTGTGCAGAATTTTTCTGATGTGACTTACCGTGCTCATTTCTTGTATCCCTTTTAGTTTTATATACAGTTAATTCTTATTGTAGAGTGCTTAGGATAATGAAGCTTTTTATAAAACTGAAGCTGAAAATAAAGCTAAAAAGTCAGTGTGCACCGATCCAAAGAATTTTCTGATAACCAGTAGCTTTACACTACATTGAACAGATCTGTGTGATGATGAGAAAGGAAATTCATGTAGCAGTTAATACCAAACCATCCTGTGTTGTTCTGTTTACATGTACTGGTCTAAGAGGGGCACTCTGTAATCTGTTTTTCAAAGAATATATCCTTGTTATTATGCCATCAAATAGTTTATTTTATTTGTTTGTTACCTGATATTCTCAAAAGTCCTGTTCACCAACAAAGATGCAGACATGAAAGCATGACAGGTAATACATATCAACAAATGAATCTATTTATATATTTCAGAAAAAAAATCAGAAATCACATGGCATCAGATATGGCAGTAACCACAGACAAATTACTGTGAAAAAGGCATTCACAGTGTTCATTACCACAGAGTCAGAATGATTCAACAGGACACACATTGGATCAACTGTTGGTATTATACAAACGCAGTCTAGGGCACCCACAAAGATAGCTCATACTGTGTTCCTGGCTGTCCCTGCCACGTCCAGAAACACTCAGCACATTCTGTTCTACAGTATGGTGACATTTGCAGGTGTAGTGTGGGAAGTAACATGACTACAATGTGAGTGTCTGAATGTACTTGTTGGGCTCACAGTGAAGTGACCATCAGTAGATGTGTCTGCACACTGCAGTACAGACATTAATGTACAAATGTCAAGTTTGGCTCTAATGGAGGGGGTTGACCTCTGCCTGCTGGGGGTACTCTGCTTAGTACAGTTAGGACACGTAATACCCAGTTAGTATTATGGCATTAACACTGTCATAACAAGATCTTCAATAAAGCATGCAACAGACAACACACTGTCATACTGTGCAGCCAATGCAGCCATGAGCTCACCATGTCTGCAGTTATGACCCACGTGTATACATAGCTGGTGTACTACATAATCAGCCTGAAGGTGAGCTCCAGCACATCACTGGGTAGGTTCATTCACCTGTAATAGTAGATGGACACCCTTTGATACATGTCCATTCACAGCAGCAACACTCCCACATGTCTTGCAATAGTCAGTACCTCTCATTTGTGGGGAAGAGTTACCCTTAGCACCTAACTCTACATAGGACACTAGCCCATGGACATCATCATGTACAGTAGCTGCTGTCACCATATCATCAGAATATCTGACAGCATCTAGCTCAATACCTGGGGCTACAGCATGATCCACATGGCTGTCGCCTTCTGGGTCAGACAATAAACCCAAATCTGTGGCCTATGTACCATGGGTTGTGCTATCACAGTGATGCACATCATATCCCAAGTCAGGATCAGTGGAAAGGCTACTGGAGGAGGCAGGCAGTAGATGGGTTACAAAAAAAGAGGGATGGAAAAGGTGAATTACATGCGCAAACAATACATGATGTGACTTAGTAACAATATATGGGCCAACTATATGATTAGAATGTTAATGTGGATATGGACTTACCAGGATGTCATGCCTAGGAGCAGTGCATAAGTTACATATTGCACACAGCTGATAATTGGGAATAAAAAAATAGTAAAACATACCTGACATGTCCTGATAGGACTCCACTGCTGGAAGTGGGGTTTGAACTGAAACTGTCATGGGGAAACATATGCACCAATACATCATCAGCAAGTAAATAACATCCATTATACCACATTCTGACAGAGGTATCATGCACACGAGCTACTACAGACAGATACCATTTGTCGAAGCTGATGTGAAAATTGCTGCTGTCCTAAGCAGGTGAAGAAAAACATAGTCATGAATTGTACAGATGTGATCATCAATACTGACATGCATTAAACATATGGAATGTGTTACCATTAATACCATCCGTGTTTGGGGAACTGATCATCTGTCATAATGTATATCCTATAGTATGACAAGTCACGCAAACATCAACATGTGGGAATGTTTCACAGTCATGACTGCAGGCAAAGGCACATGACAACTGCAGTAAAAACTAATGTGATATGGAGATACCTACATGACAAATGATGAACATATTGTTCAGATGTCCCTACATATGGAAAAAAGCATCACAAATATGTCACAGTTGTTTTCAAATATGCTGTACCCTATAAGCAATGTAGCCAACTATACCTGGTCTGTCTGTAGGTGCATCTGCATGGGCTATGTCTTGTGATGATGTATCTGTAATTTACAATAGCATAAACAAATCAAAATGGGAGCCTAATCCACTGTCATGACAGGTGCAGCAGCACAGAATGTTATGGATCACAGTAAGAGTATATGGAGACAAGGATGTAATGTGGGTTGCTCACAAATGACTTGATGATGTTATATGCATTTGTTAAGTTACTTGCTCTGCTCTCCTTACTGATGCAAGTTATGCAAAATAATTCTTTATCATGTATATCACAGTCATGTATTAATGAACATAATGGATATCAAACAGCATGTAAATATGTAAGACATGCTACAATGTCATCACATGTAGCAACCCATTATCTGCATAGGTCGTATGGGGGACTTGAACCCATTACAGAGCATATTACGCAACTAAAGGGCACCCACACAATCCTTGCGCCACACAGTAATTATTTCAAATGTTGACACAGTAAACAGTGAACAGTCAAAGGCATCCTCACATTGTCTGTATTAGACTGAATGTGCTAACAGCTACTGCTATATTACTAAGCATCACACAATATCCGTAAGCTATACAATAAGTATACAACTTACAGAAAAGCTCAACATCCATTGTTCTCCATAAGCATAACACAGACACCATAGGTTAATCACAATGAACTGTGGATATCTTTTCATTCCAGCTGTATCTGTAAGAGAGTATCATAAACTATTAACATACAACTTACAGAAACCCTCAGAATTTGTCATTCTCCTTTAGCATACCAGACACAGTCAAGATGGCCCAGAATATACTGCTGACATACTTTTATGCCACTTTCATTCACTTTTCACAGGGTCTGTTTGCCTGTAAACATATACCCATCTGTGTGCATATTGTTCAATCCTACAACCACCCATTAAATAACAGGTAGTTTGTTTTGCAGACGTTTGACCTAAAAAGGCCTGTCAGCATGTATAATCTTAATTATAAACATTAACTATAACATACATATATAATGACAGCATTGTATTTCCTCACAGTAATGCTATCAGGTGAAAGTTTATATTTGAAGTTAGCTGTAAGATAGCTATACTTGACAGGGAGTGCACCTAGGTGTGCTTTTAAGTACCATTTGTGTCATACATTATTAAAGAGCTTCATTAACATTCAATGTTTTGGAATCCTATTTGTGCATGTCCACATAACATCTAGAAATCTGGTGCATTAATCAATAGCTTAGCATAATGGGAAGGTACTCCATGCAACTACGCAACCGATATCAGTAAATGGGACTGTCTGTGACACATGTCCAGTGCCCTTCAATATTCTGATACCATCATATGTGCACTAATTTCGAAATGCAATTTGAATACATTTATTGGTCATACTATTGCTATCTGTGAGTGGGACCTCAATTAACATTTACCCGAAGAAATGCTTTGACAAAGTTCTAGCTTCAAGAGCACAGATGTCAAACAGGAGGAGGCTTTAGCATGTCTGGACACCAAACTGGACCAAGGAGGAGACCATCAAGATGCTCACTGTCTATATTGACATGAACAGAGGATGCAAGCATGCCTGAGGAAAATTATGATAATAGAGATTTGGAAATGGATTGTAAGGGAACACTGCAGATGGACTGGAATTTACCAGACTGGCATGCAAGTCCATCACTGATACAATGGTCTGAATCAGAGGGTGAATATGGATCTTCACCAGAGGGTCACAGAGGTACAACTCCAGTCTGTGGATGCCTACAGTAAGAGTTTCATAATCCATACTTTAATACCTACATTATAATAAATGTATTTCATAGCTGTATGTGTTTATGGGACTGTTTAAATTTAAGTTATTGGTTGCCAGTACTGATAAGATCTACTACATCTGACCTCAATATTGCAGGAGCTTGGCCACAAGGCCCTACACCTACAACTTTACCAAGAATTTTGTCAGTGTTTAATAGCCTGTGGTCACTACATCTGATCTTAATATTGCCACAGCTCTGTATCAAGGCCCTACACGTACAAGTTTACTGAGAATTTTATCAGTGTTTAATAGACTGCCGTCACTACGTCTGACTTTAATATTACAGCAGATCTACCACAAGGCCCTACACATGCAAGAGGGTCTATATTAGTTCATCGACAGCTTAGGTTGTCGAATCTGTGATGATTGACACCTAAGCGTCGAAGTTGTGAAATCTCGAATGGTCATTTAAGTGAATTCGCTTGGCCATTATCAGGGATTTGCCCTTTCGGCAATGTGGAGATATCTAGGAGTTGGTATATATAGTTAGGGGGGGTGTGGGGGGGCACAGCTCCCCACGTTGGGGGGTGTGGGGAGATGAAGCCCTCCACTTTATTTAGGTTGAAAAGTTAATTTTGTTCGAGGATGGCCTACTGAAGTCTTTCCAGAGGAAAGAATTTGCTTAAATGGCCATTCACGATTTTGCAGATTTGACGCTTAGGTGTCTATCATTACAGATTCAACAACCTAAGCTGTAAATGAATTAATATAGACCCATGCAAGATTACCAAAAATGTTGTCAGTATTTAATAGTGGTCACTACATCTGACCTCAATATTGCAGGAGCTCTGCCACAAGGTCCTACACCTACAAGTTCTGAGAATTTTGTTAGTTTTTAATAGCCTTTGGTCACATCACTGCATCTGACTTTGATATTCCAGGAGTTCGGCCAGAAAGCCCTACACCTACAAGTTTACCAAGAATTTTGTCAGTGTTTAATGTAAACATATTTATCATGAGGAACCTTGCTGAGTATCACCTTTAATCAGTTACATGCATGCCTGCTCTGTGATTGAATGTCTCTGTGAAATAGTTTGTGTACACTAAGGACAACATGGTACACCTCTAAAAAAATAATCAGGAAGCTTTAACAGACACTTAAATATGGCTTCATAACTGACACTCAACCCAAAAAAGACCAAACTACTAGTTTTTTCCTAAATCCCTCTCTCATGAAAAAAAAAACTAAATTTAAAGTCCTCTCTTGATAATACAGCCATCAAAGTCACTTCTCATTGCAAACTATCAGGAGTGATAGTAGATGATAATCTTAATTTGATTTGACCTGCATATACAAAAATTGCATAAGAAAAACTCATCAAAAATTAGGAATGTTTTACATAGCCAAAAACTTTCTTACCAATCTAAGTAAAACTACATTTGCCAGTATTTATCTCATCTTCTTTATGGCACTTCCATCTTTACTAACCTTCAGGCTTCACAAAAATTAAAACTTGAGCAATGCTATAACTTCTTTTCCCACTTAGGAGTCACCACAGCAGGTCACCTGTCTGCTCATGATTAGCAGTGGAGTTTTACAGTGTCGAGTTGCCAGCCCAGCACCCAATCTTCCACAGAAGGCACGCATACACATTCACACCTAGGGCCAATTTATAGGGTCTATATTATATCCTTGAACGCTTAAAAAAGCAAACACTGATTGATCAAACTTATTTTTGCGAAATTGCAAAATATCAAAGCAGCAGAAACTCAAATTTTTTCCTAGGGAAAGAATTCGGTTGTCCGTTTCTGTTGCTTTGGTATTTTCAGTGTTATGGTGGAAAGTTACCGGTCGGATTCAGGTAAGTGTGCGATTGTGTGGATGTGAGTGTTAGGGTGATTTAGGTGAGTTAGGGTTAGGGCTCGGGTTAGGTGTGTGTGCGATTGAGTGGACATGAGGGTTAGGGTGGATTTAAGTGAGTTAGGGTAAGGGAGCGGGTGAGGTGAGTGTGCGATAGTGACGGACCTTAGGGTTAGGGTTTGGGTTAAGGTAAGTGGGTAGTTAGTGGTGTGTGCATAGTTTAGTGTAGGGTTAGGTATCAGATTTTAGGTGTATGTGTGTGGATTTCTGTTTGTTTGGTGTGCTTGTGTTGTGTGTATGTGTTTTGGATCAGCGATTTTTTTCCCTGGGAAAAAATCGCTGATCTGACAATGCGAGATTGTAAGCTTTTGCTTAAATTAGGTTGATCAATCAGCGTTTGCTTTTTTTAAGCATTCAATGATATAATATAGACCCAATTTATAGTGTCCAATCTACCTACAGCATGTCTTTGGGAGGAAACTGGAGCAAACCCACACCACTACAGGGAGAACATGCAGACTCCACACAGGAGGCACCCCAGCCAAGGATCAAATTGGAGAACCTCTTGCTATGAGGCAGCAATGCTAACTGCTGCACCACCGCAGCCACCTTGAGCAACGCTACAACAAAGTTCTTAAATTTGAAGCACATGCCTCTTTCAGAGCCCACCATTATATAGCACTGAAAAGCCTAAATTGGTTAGAAATGCCACATCAACTAATATATACATCATACCACCTATAAAACTATCCAGCATCCATCTGCCTGTCCAGCACTAAAAAACAATTTACACAACTATGTTCCCAGTCGATCACTGTGATCCAGTGATCAAAAACTCCTGTCTGTCTACAAAACTAGAAAATCTGCAGGGAATTTTCTGTACTTGTACAAGGTTGCTAAGGCCTGGAACTCCTTACCTGTATTCAGCAGGTCTATAGCCTCCCACCCATCTTTCAAAACCATTCTGAAAGACTACCTAGCTAAAAATCTGTCTCTGTTCTTGCTCAAAATCAGGATAAACTATATCCCTAAATGTGAACAAGTACCTTTTCATTCCTTATACTGCCTTACTCTCCATTCATTACGTACTTCCTCACTGCTGTCTAATTTTCTTTCCTGACTTTCTCTCTAAATACATCACAAGCCTATTTTTCTCTCACTTCACATTGCAATCTCTATTTGTATTAGACTAACTTACATTTATTTTCTCTACAAACTGTCTAAATGTCTTTAAATATTAAATAATTGTCATATATCTTGTAGCAATTCTTAACCAATGTTTTTATATTATGTCTAATTTGTTATAATTATTTAAAATGCAGATGTTTTTGTTTTATTTTTAAAAATTGTGAAATTATTGTTCTTAAAATGTCTTGCAATAATTTTGAGCTTTTCTCCATGTGCCTTTCCTGAAAATGGGCTTCTACCCAGTCAAACTTTCCCAGTAATCAAATGTCAATAAATAAATAAAAATAAATAAAACTAGTGTTAATATACTTAACATCATATACATACAGCTGTTACAGGCAGGCATGACCAGTTATGTTAGTTAGCTCATCTGTTTAAGCAATCTATCACAGTTTGTGATAATTTCCTATGTTTGGGTTCAAAGCCCAATACAGATCATTCTGCTAATATTGCTGTTTTTGTAATTGATATTAAACATAAACAATTTAAGCCCTCTATTTTCTTGGCTAGAATACAACATATCATTTCTAAATATGTAGAACAGACATTTCACCACCATCTATAGCATTTCTTCATTATCTGTAATGGTTCGAGAAGCATCACACAGTATACATCTGTATGTGTGAACTCTGAGTAATGCAGACATACATTATTAATCTCTACATTATGAAATAGTTAAACACTGAGACATACTACTGCCATACAATGGAATACATTGTTAGGTCATAGAGATCATGCAGTACGTGATGAGGCTGTCACTTAGCTCAAACTGTTAAGCCTTAGATCACTGCTAATGTTTTAAGGATACATCAGGGTTTGAATCCTGGTAGAGAGCATTTGTATTTCATTTTAATAATTACATATTTGAGTAGATATATGAAGTAATTGCTTGTTCAGATATGCAGTGTACCTTTTTATATATCTTGTAATTATGTGGTGCATTGACATCTATAGCGCTTAGATCTCAGATGACTATGCATCATCTCCATTATCCATTATATTGTACAAGTATACCATAGTAATTCAGTACGATGGGGGTGATTTTCTGTCATCCAATTTAACCGATTAAGCAACAGTCCAATGTGAATGTGTTAGGGCTAAATGTGGGTTTGAATCATTATTTTGATATTTCAGTAATGACCTTTTAAGAACAGAATATGGCAGATATTTGCTTGCTTGTTTGTTTATGTAGTATAGCTTTTATAAACATCAGGTATTAAGGAGGTGCATTAAATCCTATAACACTTACTTTCTGGATGACTATGAATAATATCTGCATTATCCACAAAGATTCTGGAAACATTCCAGTTCTGTCACTATGGATGTATGTGTATCTCATTGCCAATGCATATATATTTTAGTTGTACATGTCTAATGGTACAATATAATCAACTGTATTTTAAAATTGTCTAATGTCCTACATAAATTAAATGGTAATGTGTGTGTCAACAATAATGAACATGTTTTTCTGTCCATATATGTCTATCAAGTGCATACACAAGTTCTATTGCACTGCCTGAGACTGTGAACTCTGCATTGTTATAGCTTTTAGTTAGTATTTTTTACCAGTTTTATGACATGCAGTCAGAACTGCATGGTGTTTTATTTCAAATGAACAGCATATGTTTAACATCAGCAGTTAATTGTACCACTCCTGATATTTATGATTAAAATTCCATGTTTTTGAATCTTCCCTGCATAGTCATTTATTTCAGTTATTTAAGCTGTATAAATCAATGCATTCACAGCCATGGTGGATTAGCTAGACAGGTAGTTGTCACAGTTGGAGTAAAAATGTAGATGAGAGTTGTTCAAATCTGTATACCTCCAGTTTGTATACAATACTGTTCATGTGTGAAGTATTAGCAATGACACAGCAATGACTGAATGTGCAAATTGTGAGCTTGTATATCATGTCAAGGCTATAGAATATGTGATACTCAGTATTCTGCGCTGTTAATTTTTACATAGTCAACAATATGGATTTTGCAGGTAATCAAGACAGAGCCAGGAATCAGGTCCTATGCACTGGAGGAACAGCAGAGGGGCAAAGATATATGTTCTAACTGTAGACATTAATTTCCTGAAAAGCAAGAATAACATTGTTAAAAAGCTACATTTTCTTGTGGAAGAAGGCAGACTAATATTCATGTAAGGCTACCCATAATGCATCTACAGGGCAAATGCAATAATCATTGATTTCATGTGAATAACATTATAGATTTATTGTAAGATTTCACATTTGAGTCATAAGCATGGTATGTTTGAGAAACTAATTATTTTCTTTCTAAACACAACCTAAATGGCAGGCATATATGTTTAACTGCCACACTGCTTTTACTTGGACTTTTTCATGCATAAGTTGTTGCAATGTTATTTCATTTTCTGGTGATATCCGATTTGTGTGTTATGTTGTGTATAGTCTGTCTTTTCTATTGCTGAATTGGTGTCTGTTGTTTCAGTGTTCTTAATGAGATCAGCAGATGATTTCTGGCTTGTACGTAAATAAGCCATGCCATGTACTTTGTAGTAAACAACTGTGATGTCTTGTTTAATACAAAATTGTCATCCTTTTTCTACAATTGTATATAACCCCAATCTTGTTATTATTTCCAATCTGCTTGTTAAATATTCACTGATTAGCATTACAGTATTTGAATTAATCAGGTACATAGATAAGAATAACTACAGATGCAGGTAGTAACAGATGCATAGTTCCTGATGATGAGCACTGTGTGGAATAAACTCAATTGACAGATATCTCATGTTGTCACTGTGTATGATTTTCCAGTTTTTCTGAGGTGTTGTACTGCACTGTAATTCTCTGAAGTTGTGATGTCAGCCATTAATCATGTTGTTTTGCTCATCTCATGTGCATATATCTATTATATTTCCACTGCTTGTTCTTTTTACTATATACTGTTAAGAAACATCTGTTATACACTGGATATCTAACTGACACCCCAGTTACACATAAATCTCAGTTACATTTGGGCTTACCTCTGTTATGGGCACTACAACTTAACTGAGTCAGGCATACATATAAATAATGGGTCATGGTGATTACGCTTTTATAACTGTCTACAGGCAAATGTTGTAAAGTATATGTTAAGGGTTTTATATCACAGGCTCTTAAAATTATGTGCTATCAGTATCACTATTAGCTTGTAGTTTAGCAAATGTTTTGCATCTAGGCATATATCATTGTTGCATGATACAATATCATACTATGCTTGTCTTGATATGTTATGATGTATATATGTTATGCTTTTGTACGTTTGTTTTTCAGGGCATACTGATGACTGTTTCATAACTTAACAATTAATAGCAACATCTTGTGGGACAAATTGTGTACTGCATGACATGTAATGTACTGGAGTAAAGTAAGGATGTGTCCACCGCATGGCCTTGTATTGATATCATCAATACACATTGGTAATAGAATATTGGAAATGTTGCATGATCTGGACCGTACACTTGCTACTCTTAGTTATTTATACTATACAAATAATAAAAACACTTTATGGACCATATTGTCTAATAAATGGGTTGAAATGATACATATACTGTATTGTGATATACTTTCAGGAAACGTCATAGTTAGTGTCATATTTTTTTTGTCATGTTAATGGCATAACATATATCTTTCACAGTATTCAGGTGCCATTGCATAGTACTTTATGACAAAGATGTATTACACATGAATGTATGCTAGACAACATTTTTTTACATTGTTAGGTATTGAAATACCTTTAATCACACATGGTATTATAGTTGCATATGGTCATACATTTCTGTAATGTGACATAAAGAAGCATTTCCACCCATAGATCATGTCAGTTTGTTTATGCTATGTAGTCCTACATTTAAGTGAACATGGATTCTGTATATGTATGTATATACACACACACACACACATATATATATATATATATATATATATATATATATATATATATATATATATATATATATTTTTTTTTTTTACGCTTGACAGAATGTGGGACCCAGGTCAGCACTCAGATTGGATGACTGAGATGATGACATGCCAGATCCTTGCCAGGTGACTTAGAGTCAGAAGATCAGGAGGATGACAGGGATCAATGATGATTACAATGATGAGGATGACAAACCCAGACCTGCACGTGTCATCATCCTGCTGCTCGCCATCAGAAATGTCAAACACAGAACCAGATCCAGGAGCTAATGAGAGATGTCTTTCAGACACTGATGATGTACCTGATAGGATATTTTTTTCAGCACATGGCACAAGCCACATGCGACTCCTTCTGGGACATTACACATGAGATCATTCTTAATATTGAACCCAATCAGGGTGGGCTTTTATGACTGTAGGCATTGTCTGTGTGATCCAGTTCTGTAATTATGCCACCATTGTGCTTGTATTTTCACAAAACATGATGTATAAGCATAATTATGTAGATGTTCCACATTGTTGTCATGTGTAACTGATATACGTCTGACCATACACCACAGATATAATGTCATATGTGGCATAGGTTACACAAACACATAGGTGGCATAGGTTACACATACACTATGTATCATATTAAACAGTACGTATGGGTTAAGGAATTACATTTAGATGATGTGCTGTACTTAATGCATACATTGGTCCATAAGAACAGGGGTACTACAGCTTGCTTGTGCGTCTATGTGTTTACTCCTATGCATGCAATGTAGCGTAATAGTTTGTCCAGTGCATTGTGGCCCTGTATGTGACAGATCTGACCGCTGCACTTAATTTGATGCAAGTGAGACACAATTGTTCTGCGTCTGTTGTTCCACTGCATAAATGGGTGAAATGATAGCAGTTCAACAAATGCATTATTCACATATTGACACATAACACAAAGAGATGGGTCAATTTCCTTTATTTACTCATGTTATCCATGCGTATGCATTGCATCTATTTCTCTCTTGGTTGTTGCTGTCTTATGTCTGTTCAACAACATGACCGGTCCTTACCCCTGTGATTCATGTAATGGTGTATTGTCATGCTGTTTCACTGGTACAGTAATTTTGTATGTGGCATGTAGTGGCACATATTGTGTCACACTGTATCACATTCATGTGAATGGTATTCATGGGCATTCATCCTTCCCATAATGCATAGACAGTCATTTTTCCATTGCTGTATATACAACAGATGCTTTATTTACCCTGATTCCTGTATGTATTATTTGTCATCCTATGTTATATTATGGCATGCATGATCATATCTGCATAGATGTCCATACTCACTCAAACAATACATATTCAAGCTCAGGATATGTCCCTGTAATCTCCCTCCCTGAATCTAATCCTACTCTGGCTCACTCATCTTCTCCCCTACCTTCCTCCTTATGTTCTATATACCTATCACATTCCATTACTTCATGCCAATTCTTAATTTCTTTATATTCCTCTAAATTACCCTTCCCCTGCCTTTTTTTATCTTATGCTATCTTTCTCTTACCTACCTTCTGCTGAGAAGCAGATTACTTCCTGACTCCCTTCAGCCTACTTTACTTAGCATCTCTGACTTCTGCTGTACTTTCCATTAACCTAATCACTCTTCTATTCTTGACCTCCACAGTACAGTCTTAAAACCTACTCCTCCTCCTGTTCATCACCTCTCTTTCTGGCTGATCTGTGCATTGTATGCAATCCCTCAACCTTGTTACTCTCATTGAATGTTCTACTATCCCTCTTCTATATGTCACTTATATTACTATCTGCTTAAAATACTAACTGTAATCAAATCTTCCTGCCCTCATCATTGTAAATGCTTCCGCAAACAATCTCACTGTATCACACAGTTACCATATTCCTGAACTGTTACAGCTTTTGCTTTGGAGCCTTGTAATTTTCATTGTAATTCTCATTGTATTGCAAATGTACTGTAATGTTGATCTATGTTATTATTTGTACTTTGGAGCTTTTCTCCCTGGGCCTCCACTGAAAAAGGGCTCTGACCCAGTCGAACTATCCCAGTCAACAAATGTCAAATAAATAAAATAAATTTAGGCATTTGATGTAGATATACAAAGATTTACGTACATGTATGTTTCTGAACATAGTGTGATTGACACACAAACCACCTTTTACATTGGAATTTTGTATATTTAGTTCTTCCACATTCGTATGTAGGACTGTCCTTTGTTCAGTCATATACATGCACAGTGCTATACATACATATATATATATATATATATATATATATATATATATATATATATATATATATATGAGTCTAGTTCATATGACCTAAATTTCATTTGACTGAAATTCATTTGACTGAGACCAAAACACTGAAAGTTCAAAAGACTGAAAACTCATTTGTCTGAAACTCATAACACTGACACATTAAAGTAAAAGGTATATGCCCTTTTCCCCACTGTAGTGCGATCCTGGAGTTAGTATATATAGTTATGGGGGTGGGGTGGGGGGGTGAAGCCCCCCACCTACTTTATACATTTTAAACCATACACATGGATATTTATAACTCCAATGAATAACTCTTTGCAGAAAACAATATTTACCTAAACTATGTGGGGAGCTTTGACCCCCCACATGCCCCAATATGGGGGGCTGTGCCCCCCACACCCCCAACTATATATACTAATTCCAGGATCGCACTACAGTGGGGAAAAGGGCATATACCTTTTACTTTAATGTCTCAGTGTTTGAGTTTCAGTTAAATGAGTTTTCAGTCTTTCGAACTTTCAGTGTTTTGGTCTCAGTCAAATGAATTTCAGACAAATTAAATTTACGTCATATGAAGTAGACCCATATATATATATATTTATGCACACATACACACACACACACACACACACACACACACACACACACACACACACACACACACACACACACACACACAGACACACACACACACACACACACATTAATAAGGTTGTTTTTTGTGCCCGTTCTATTATGTTGTTATGATGGTATATATGTGTATAGGATAATGAATATTATGTTGTGTACCTATGCATTTTACTTGTTGTATATTGCTGTTTTATGTAATATGTACACAGACATGTTTAGAGCCATCAGATATGCTGTCTACCCATGAAACATAAACTAACTATTTGCTTCAGTATAGCTTGAGGGGACTTCCACATCAATCTATGTGGTGAACATATGGGTGTGCAATTTGCCCCTTTAAATAAAGCTGTTAAGCTTTAGTGTGCTTATTTCTTTTGCTTGCATTTCATTACTGACATGAACCTCTGTTGTCCACCTCCCTTCCCCTTTTACCTTTCTCATATATGTTGACCATATACATGGCATACATTTAATTTCCTCTTCATTATCATTGTTGTCATGTAGTTTCACTGTTACAATATTACCTTGTGTAACAATTTTGCCATTACACACATGTAAGGCATCTGCAGGAAAGGTAATTTTTCCTGTTTTACTTGTGTTTGGAGTACTAAATTAGACTTTTTTACTTCATTTTAGGCACAAGCTGTCCTTCCTTACCTAGCATTATTTATACCTTATTTACTGATTATTATTGCACGTCATTGCATATGTATGTCACTTTCTGATGGGATTATGTTCATTCAATGCATGTCATACATATACGAACACACATCTGTGTTGTCTCTGACATGGCATACGTCTCTCACATATGCAGCCTATTTTGTATAGATTTAGGTTGTATACATGTACTTGTGTATTACACTGCCACATACTTGGTTTGTTACAGTACTTCTGTTTGGCATTGTGCCTGTTTGTTTGTCTTTTAAATGCATAGGTTGGAGGTTCTAGTCTATCCTATGCTTGTCTTCTCATGCATTTCCCTGGCTGGATTTGCTCATCCATGCTGTAGCTTGGCTTATGCTTTCACTGCTGACAGACTTAATTGGATTCAATATCCTCTGTGTATTGTAATCACCATTTATTTCACTATAACCCACAACTACCGGCAGTCCTACAGCTTCAAGTATGACTGTCACATAGTTCACAACATCCCAGCACAACATAATCCATAGGTACATCTGTATTTCTGCTTTGCACCTTGGCTGATATGCATCCCTGCCCTGGTTGTCCATTTTCCTTCACCCGTGTTGTATAGTGTACTGTCTGTGTAAGTTATCTCTGCTTGATGTTTTTTTTTCCACTCCTTTGCCTGTCATGTATTCTGATATTTGTTATATGACTTAATTGGATTCAGTTCATAGGTTCATAGGTAGGTACTAGGCTATCGGCCCTGGGGCCTATACAAGCCCAGCCAAAAAGGTACCCTGGCTTTTGCCACCCAAGAAAATTATTTTCCTGTGCCACTGTGGAGCAGAGTCACAGAGGTGATACCCGGGGCGAATCTCCTTTTTCCCATCCAATCATCAAGATTTTTCTTGAAGAGTGCTAATGAGGAACTTTGGTTGATATAGATAGGTAGTTTATTCCAGAGTATAGGAAGTCTTTGGGACAGGAATCTATGCCTCCGGCATGTTCTGTTTATTGTGGTGACAAGGTTTAGGTCCCTAGAGCATGTAGCTTGGAGGGTTTGGGATTTCTTTAAGTGGAGTATGTCCAACAGCTCTGGGTTTGACATAGCTTTGTATGTTAGGCAGAGATCACCTCTGAGTAGGCGATATGCGACGGAGTAAAGCTGGAGTTTTTTTTTTTTTTTTTTTTTTAATATTTTTATTCATTTCCAAAAACAAGAAAACATGAATGCAGGTTATTTATGACAATGAAGTATTTACAAATTATTTAAAAAGGTAGGCTAAAACCTCTAAACAGATATCAAACATTAAAACCAAAATAAAGTATTTACAAGTGTGTCTATTGTTGACATATAATTGACTTTCTATACAATTGTTTCCTGATTATAATCTGCTGCAGTCATTATTCTCCAGTATTTCAGCTACTTTTTGCCATGCTACGTATAATGATGTAGTTCTTTCAGTTCTTCCTTTAATAGTGTTCATTTCCAATTGCGATACTACTGACACCACAGTCATGAATTGCTTAAAAGTTGGAGAAGCTTTGGATTTCCATTTTGATGTAATGTTCTTCCTTGCAATAGCTAGGAGAGTCCATATGATTACATATTTTGTTCTTGGCACACAGTCGGGTACAGGTGCATTAAACAAAATAATAGATTTGGAAATCTGGAATTTATCATTGAATACCATTTGCAGAAAATAATTTATTTTATCCCAATATGTTTTAATCAAATGGCATTCGTAAAACATATGTTGCCAGTCTGCTTTTATTGATAAATCACATCTCCAGCAGCCAATATTTTTCTTAAACATAAGTTCCATTTTATGAGGGGTTACATAAGATCTGTGTATGAATTGCCATGTAAAAAGTCTCCAATGTAATGAAAGTGATGTCTGCTTTGGAGAGAGAAGAATTAGTTTTTTATCTCTGTCATTTGGCACATGTCCATTAACTGATCTATAATAATTCCATATTTTGTCATTATTATGCATTTTTATTCTTTTGTTTGTTTTATAAATAGATAATAAGTATCCCTTTCCGGTAATGGGTTGATTCGTTAGCAATATTATATGTTCTATAAGGTTAGGAACATTTTGTCTTATTGATGGTTGCATTGTTTCTTGTTTGCTTAATATATACTGTCTTAATTCTTGTACATGTAACCACGAACTATCTTCCATATTTAATTTCTGTTTAATCTGGTCTATTGTCAGAGGTTTTCCAGCGTTTAGCATTGATGCCAATATATTAATCCCTTTTCTTTAAGCATGTTGACTACTTCCATATTAAATGTTATTATATTACCTTGTGTGTACGCTACTGGATATAAAAGAAATTACCATGCTTTAATATCAGGATTGCTATTAATAAGATTTTGGAAAATTTTTAATGTATAAGTAATGTATTTGGAACTTAGATTTTTATTCTTATGTATCATCATATATTCTTTCATCAGCCATAGAAAATTGTTTGGTATGAAATCTGTATACTTATTTGCTACTACAAATCCTGATTTTAACCAGATTCTCTCATGAACTAGCTTTCATTTTGATGTATATTTTGTATTTAGCCATAATGATATTGCTTTAATAATGGATGAATGCAAATATATTTCTATGTCTGGCAAACCTATGCCACCTATATCCCAATCATCTAGATGATACTTTATAGCTATCCTTGTTTTTTTTGGATAGCATAGGAATCTTACCATTAAATCATTTAATTGTTTTAGGTGCGATTTAGCTGGTGGCAAAGAACAAACTTGTATGACATAAAGAATTTTTGGAAATATGATCATTTTAATTATATAAAGCCTTTCTTCCATTGAAAAGAAGAATTTATTCCATCGTTGTATTAGATTTTTAATATTATTTAAGGTCTCTTTATAATTTGTTTCAATTGTAGTATCTAGGTTGTTAGTTATTATAATTCCCAAGTATTTAATTATATTATCGGTAGAGATATATTTATGGTATTTTTTATTTAGATCTTTTTTATTAGTATTTATAACCAATACATTTGTTTTGTTCTCATTAAATTTAAGACTTGAAAAGTTTTGAAAGTTTTGAATTGAGTCCCATAATGCTTTTAAACTGCTATTATTATTTTTTAAGGTAATTAAAATATCATCAGCAAAAGTTGAATTTTAAGCTCTAGGCTGTTGTCTAGTTGTATTCCTTCAATATTTTTATCCATACATATATTATTTGCTAAGGGTTCAATGACTAGCACAAACAATAACGGAGAAAGAGGGCAGCCTTGTTTTGTGCCCTTAGTTATTTTAATAGATTTAGACAGACAAGATCCCAGTTTTATATAAGCCAATGATTTTTCATATAATGATTTTATTAACAAAGTGAAGTTGTTTGAGAAGCCATATTCTTCTAAAACTAACCACAGATAATCCCAGTTCACTGAATCAAATGCGCTATTTATGTCTAAGCTAATAACATTCATTTAGTTTTTTGTGACATTTATATAATCAATTAAGAAAATAATTATTTTAATGTTGTCATAAGTGTTCCTATCTTTTATAAAACCTGTTTGATCCTCCTCTATCAAAAGTGGTAGTAATTGTTTTATTCAAGCAGCATGTATTGCCTTAAAAATTTTATAATCTACATTAAGAAGTGAAATAGGTCTGTATGATGAACATTCACTGGGATCTTTATTTTGTTTCAGAATTGGTGATATTAATGTGTACTTCCAAGAAGGAGGAATGTCTTTACCATTTTTAACTGATGTAAAGACATTCAATAACAACAGCAAAGCCTCATTTGATAGTAATTTAAACATTTCTGGGGTGATATTATCTATACCTGGAGCTTTGTTTGATTTTAGCTTATTTACTTCAGCTTTAAGTTCTGTCATTGTTATTTGTTTATCTATTAGTTGTACCTGCTCCTCTAATAACCTAACTTTAACATTGTTTTTAGAAAAGCTTTCAATGCTGAATGTGTTTCTGTTTTCTCATTTTGATTATTAAGTTTATGAAAAAATAGCCTAAAAGCTTCTAGTATTCCTTCTAAATCAGATACTTTCTTTTTGGTTTCTATATTATGTATTTCCTTGATTTTATTTGTTTTAATAATCTTTTTAGTCCTATTTGCTATTCTTCATTGGTTTTTAGGGTTCATTGAATAGTAACATAGTTTAATTTTTTCTAAGTAGATCATTGTTTTGTGGTGTAGCGTAAGCTGGAGTTTTTTGAGGCGGTCTGCATAGGGCATCTGTTTGAGGACGGTAATCCTCTTTGTGAGGTATTTCTGTGACCTTAACAGTTGTTGTAAATGTCTTGTTAGGTACATACCAAAAGGGGCATTATACTATGTAATGGGTTTAATGAGGATGAGTAGAGGTGAACAATGACCTCTTTTTTTCTGGATGAGAAACCTTTTGTGATGAGGTGTGCCACGTAGAAGGATTTCCTGACCACTGTGGCAATGTGATTATCAAAGGAGAGACTACTGTCCACCTGTGTCCCAAGGTCTCTTATCACACTTTCGGTGTTAAGTATACTACTGCCTATGTTGTAGTTCATGGGTACAGAGTTTTTACCAAAGGGGATGACAATGCACTTTTTGGCATTGAGCTTTTGGCCATGGCTTTGACACCAAGCATCTGTCTCAGTGAGGCCCTTTTGTAGGATGTCCACATCATTAGGAGTTTCAATTATGGCTCCTAGTTTGCAGTCATCTTTGAACTTCATTAGCCAAAGACCTTCTGTGTTAGCCTGTACTTCAGAGAAGTAGATACCAAACAGGAGAAGGCCCAGTACTGAACCCTGTGGTACTCCTCTTGTCACTGGTCTGAAGTCGGATTTGGAGTCTGCTACTTTCACAGTGTGTGTTCTGTCAGTGAGCCAGTTGGCAACCCATCTTGTGACATAGGGATTTATACCTAGTTTAGTGAGTTTATCTATAATTCCAGAGTGGGGGATGGTGTCAAAAGCCTTGACAATATCTAGATAGGCTGTGTGAACCACCTTATCCTTGTCTACGGCTTTGGTGACTGCTTCAAAGAAGTCTATCAGGTTTAGGAGACATGATCTGCCTTTTACAAACCCGAACTTGGTGGGATCCAGAGTTTGGAGATTACCAATGTCTTTGTTTATAAGTTCCATGATGATATGTTCCATGGCCTTGCAGACCCGGCTCATCAGGCTAATGGGGAGGTAGTTCCCAGGGTCCGTGGTGGCTCCCCCCTTGTGGAGTGGGATAACCGTTGCTGTGCGCCATTTAGCAGGCACAAAGCCTGAGGTGGAGGCTATGAATGAACATGGTACTTAGGTAGGGTGATAGTTCATTCTGTAGTTCGTGTAGAATGCAGCCTGGGATGTTGTCTGGTCCCATGGATGCTGTGTTCTTGGCTTTGGAGAGTGTGGTTTTTACCTGTGCAGCTGTGATTACAGGAACGTTGCATTCTTCTGGTATAGAAATGGGCTCTTTAGGGGGTGAGAGGGGAGTAAAGTTAGCACTGAACCTATCTGCCAGGATGTTGGCAATATCAGTTGGGTCTGTATATTTAGTGCCATTGTGCTGTAACTCAGAGCAGATCTGAGTGTTGCCATTGAGATTCTTGACATAGCTATAGAATGCTTTGTGGTTGTCTTTAGAATCAGTGGCGATTTTTTTTTTCGTAACTAGCTTTGGAGGATTTTATCAGGGATTGCAGTTTCTTACTGAGGCTGACCAGGGAGCTCCTCCACTCGTGGGATTTTAGTCTCTTTTGCAAGAGTTTCTTCCTTCTGTTGTACAGTTTGTTTATGGCAGGGGACCACCAGATTGGCTTCCTTTTTTTGGAGGATAGCATCTTGGTTCTGATTTGGGATAGCTCTATCCATGCACTCATGTAAGTGCTTATAAAGTGCAATTGTGTAGAATTCAGTAGTCGTAACTGTATTGTCCATCTGCATGGGTGTCATGAAGTTCACCACTTCTGTCTTAAGAAGCACGAAGTTGTCTTTGGAGAAAATTTTTACCATGGTTTCCTTAATGGGGGGGTGGAGGCAGGATGTGGATATCTAGGGTAATTAGCTTATGGTCGGATCGGACCAATGAGGCATTGACTTCAGTTGTGGAACACCGGTCACTCATATTGGTAATGACTAGATCTAGGATATTGTTGCACCTGGTGGGGGTGTGGATAAGTTGATCCAGGGCATTGGAGTTTATGAATTACAGAAAGCGTTGAGTGAAGGAGGTGGTACATGAGTAGTTTTCCCAAATATTGGTGGGGTAGTTGAAATCGCCCATTATTAGGGTGTTTGGTTGAACCCTAACATTTTACTATACATCAAGGAAAGAGGAGTGGGAATCCTGGGGCATGGTCGGTGATCTGTAGCAAGCTACAATTTGGATTGCAGTTTTGCCCAGAGTTACTTGCACTTGGATAACCTCAGTTGCATTATGCTGAACATCTAGTCTAGAGGTGTGGATATCCTTAATGAATATGGGCACACCTCCGCTTTTGGTGTTCCGGTCCAGGTTACATGGCCAAAAAGTGTAGTATGAGTTATAGCCTGGTAGTGCAGCGGTGCTCTCTGGAGCCTTGAACCAGGTCTCAGTCACTGCACAAATATTGATGTTCACCATTTTAAGGAGTGCCTTGAGTGAGTACATTTTGAGATTTAGACTTCTAGCATTGAGTAGCATCACCCTCAGTTTTTGCTTGCCTGTTCCTGTTATGGTGGTGAATTTGTCATTTGTACCTTGCCTAAAAAAGGCACTATGGTGCGGCAAGAACCTTAGCCAGGATCTGGAATCCCAGGGGTGACAGGTCAGGCCATCTCTGGCAAAGCATTGTGGTCTGTCAACCATGTCATCCCAGGCAGACAAATACTGGATCCCTTTAGAATGGTACCAGAAGCTTAGCCAATTGTTGAAGTCAATCATTTTGTCCTTGTACTGCGGCATAATTCTGGGTGATGGCAGAATGCTACTCAGGGCTAGGGTCATACCCGACTGGGCTACAAGATTGGAGAGCTCTTCCATGTCTCTTTTCATGTAGTCAAGGGAGGTATGTCTCAGGTCATTCACACCAACATGGACAATGACAGAGTCATATTTGTACTTGTTGTGGAGTGACCTGAGTGCGTGGGTTATGTGGCGGATCCTGGCACCCGGCAGTAAACTTCTCCTTGTTTAGCCTGGTTAGTGGGACATCAGTGTGCCTGACTATAGAGTCGCCTATGACTAGTGTGTTGGGTACGTTGTTTTGCCTTATTGGCTGTGGTTGAGTGGCACACTGAGTCTGCGGGCTGTGTTTCATTTGGGTTGTGTTGGGGGGTGGAGGTTGCTTGCATTTCTGCTTTGGAGGACTCTGTTGCTTGAGCAGATTATTATTGAGAGCCTCCACGAATGGTTTTGTGTTTCTATGTGTGGATTTTGGCGGTGTAGATTTAGTGAGACTATGTGATGAGTGTGGTGTGGTGCAAGTGTTTACCTTCTCCTCTTGACTGTCAAGTTCAGTCTTGATTGGAGAAAGCTTTACCTCCAATTTGGCTAGATAAGTGCATCTCTCACAGGTTGTAGTGTTGGGTGGTAGGAGGAGAGGATTGTCTGTGTACATGAGGCAATTTCTACATTGCCCCAAGATGCCCAGATTCATCAGATAGACAGGAGAGAACACTGGGAGCTGACCCTTGGACATGCCTGAATAAAAAACTATTTTCCTCTAGATAAGTGAGGAAAGTAAGTACCAAAACTGTTTTCCTCTAGGTAATGAGGAAGGTTGAGTGCTGTAGCAATTAGTAGGTTATTTAGTGCTCACAAGTTCTGACCAAGTGCTGATCATGAATAAGCAAATTCAAGTGCTAAAAGTAAGAATCTGTATCTGGACTAAACTAGTTACAGGAAAGGGGGGAAACAAGGGCAAATGTGGGCTTTTAAATCAGAAAGTTGAGAGAGATGGAAAAACTGCCCAAACGGCCGATAACTACAATTTCTCGGCCAGAACTACTCGTTATGTGGTAGATGGGTTACCTAGTGCTTACCACTCCCACTGATAAGCTAGAAGGCTTCCCTCCAACACAGAAAGCTTGGGGGGGGGGGCTCAAAAGCTTACATACAGTCCTGGATACAGAAACAATGCAGAAGGAGTCTATTAGGTAGAATGAGGTAAGGAGATGGGACTGGGGGAAGTGTCCCAGATCAAATCTACAGTGGGGGCGGGCAACTGCAAAAGCCTCCAAATTTAAACAATAACACAGGAATAGGGAGGGTGGGTGTGGGAAAACCAATACCTTCAGCAGAGATCTGAAAAACTATACAGTGAAGCAAAAATAACAGTGTACAACTCTGAAGTCAGCCAGCAAAAATATAAAATTAGACAAACAACAATTACCAGTACACAATTCTGAAGTGCCAGAAAAATATACTCAGCTTTGTATATCTGCAGATAGTTTGAAGAGCACTCTTTCAGGACACAGTAAGGCTCCAGAAATGATATGCACAGAGTATCCTCTGTGTACTGTAAACACCACTTATTTCACTACAACCCACAACTACCAGCAGTCATACAGCTTCAGGTATGGCTGTCACATAGTTCATAGCATCCCAGCACTACATAATGCATAGGTACATCTGTATTTCTGCATTGCGCCATGGCTGGTATGCATTCCTGCCCTGTTTGTCCATTTTCCTTCACCTGTGTTGTGTCTGTGCAACTTATGTCTCCTTGAAACCAAAAACACCATGACCCAGTGTACTCCAAAGCTTAAATAAAACAAAAAACTGACCAGAAAAGTCACAACACAAAGAGAGTTTAATAATTTGAGTGCTTCCATTCCAGTAAAGCAAGAAAGCTTATCTCTCCCTAATGTTCTCTTTTTGCATCCTTTGTCTGTCATGTATTCTGATATTTGTTATATGTCTATCCCTACTTTCTTCCATCCTCCTCTTCTTTGCATTCCTTCTATTCTCCTAAAATAAATAAATAAATAAATAAATAAATGAGGCTAATTTCTACCAAAAGAAAACATACACGTCAATCTAACTATTCCTCTGATTTTCCTGCTTCAGCATACCTCATGTGTGTCCCTCTTCTTCACCCTTACCCCACTTTTCTATTTTGCTATTTCCCATGGTGTGTGCACTACTTGTGTTCCCCATATGGGCCCCATACTCATCTTTAGCTACTGTCACCCATGGTGAAGTGGCCATAATTGCCCTTTATCTTAATTATTTTTTATGTGGAATTTTGCATTTTCCAACGGATTTCGTATACTGTAATAATTATATACATTGGTACAAACATTACAATGAAATCCATAATTGTTTACAAATATTATTCACTTAATATGAATGTTGTTGCATAACATCTATAGTTGTATTTTTCATTTAATGGATGGATTGCTTCAGATTTGTCTTCTTTTATTGATTTTATGTGATTTGCATTAAGGATGTATAATTTCAGTTGATGGACATTGATAATGTCCAGCCCAGTTTATGAACCTACTTGAGAGTGTGCCAACCTTGCTGGATGTATCTATTGGCTCTAAGTCATTTTGTGTACACTAAGACATATTAGCATATTTCTTGTTTATCTGGAACTTTTGCGCAGAACTCGATGAAATGTATCAAATTCTGCAAGCTTTATGGAATTTGGGAAATGTGTTTAGAAATCTTTTTCTCTTTCTCTTTTCTCTTTCTTCATACTAGGCTACCTGCCCTAGGGCATTTATAAGCCTAGCCAGAGTGTGGTTGGCTTTCACCACCCATTTTAAATGAATTTTGCTATGCCCTTTTTCGAGGTTTGTACACTGTGCCTCTGTCTAACATTGACACAGAAGTAATACCCGGGGTAAACCTACGACCTCCCATCCACTCATCAAGATTCCTCTTGAAGAGAGTCAATGAGGGACTCTGCCTAACCCGGACTGGGATTTTATTCCAGAGTGAAGGGAGCCTCTGGGTTATGAATCTGTCCCTCCAGCATGTCCTATTTATTTCAGTGCTGAGGTTCAAGTCTCTCGAGCACGTAGCTCGATGGGATTTGGATTTTCTGAGGTGCAGCATGTCCATTAATTCCGGGTTGGTCATGGCTTTATACGTCAGACACAGATCGCCTCTGAGCAGGTGGTATGCCACTGAGTAGAGCTGGAGTTTCTTTAACCGGGCAGCATATGGCATCTGTTTGAGCCCTTTGATCCTCTTGGTGCAGTACTTTTGGGGTCTTTCCAGTTGCTGCAGGTGTCTGGTAAGGTACATCCCAAAAGGGGCATTGTACTCAATTATGGGCCTGATGAAGGATGAGTAAAGAGGCACGATGACCTCCCCTGATCTAGATGTGAATCCCTTCATGATTAGGTGGGCTATATAAAATGTTTTTCTAACCACTTTGGCCACGTGGTTGTCAAACGAGCGATTGCTATCAACTTGGGTCCCCAGGTCCCTAATTACTTCTTCTGTACTTAATGGATTACCACCTATGTGGTAATTTGTGGGCACTTTGTTTCTGTCAAAGGGGATGACTATACACTTTTTGGCATTTAGCTTGAGGCCATGGCTCTGGCACCAGTTGTCTGTTTCTATGAGGCCCTTTTGGAGGATGCTTGTGTCGGCTGGAGAGTCGATTATGGCACCCAGTTTGCAGTCATCTGCAAACTTTGTCAGTCACAGTCCTTCTGTATTGGCCTGTACCTCCGAGAAATATATACCGAACAAGAGAGGTCCCAGGACTGAGCCTTGTGGGATGCCACTTGTAAATGGTTTGGAGTCTGACATGGCTCCAGCAATTCTAACCATGTGGGTTCTGTCCTTGAGCCAGTTTGCAACCCATCTAATGACATAGGGGTTTATATTTTAGCTGGTGAGCTTATCTATAATGCCCAAGTGGGGTATTGTATCGAAGGCTTTTGCGAGGTCCAGGTAGGCTGTGTGGACCACCTTCCCCTCGTCATTGGCCTTGGTGACTGTTTCAAAGAAATCAACCAAGTTTAAGAGGCAGGATCTGCTCTTAACAAAGCTGAACTGGGTAGGATCCAGTGTCTGTAGGTCCCCAATATCTTTATTTATGAGGTCCATGATGATCCTTTCCATAGCTTTGCAGACCAAGCTAGTCAGGCTTATGGGGCGATAGTTTCCAGGATCCGTTGAGGCACCACCTTTGTGGAGAGGGTCCACTGTTGCTGTACACCACTCTTTGGGTACATATCCTGTAGTAAGGCTGAGATTGAACAGTAGTTTTATGTTTCTGTTTAGATCTTCTTGGAGTTCATGTAGGACGCAGCCCGGGACACCGTCTGGTCCCATTGATGCTGTGTTTTTTGCTTTGGAGAGGGTGGCTCTTACCTGAGCATCTGAGATGTCAGGGGGGCAGCACTCTGCTGGGATAGATATTTGCCCTTTTGGTGGGGAGGGGGTGGAGAAGTTTGCGCTGAACCTGTCAGATAGGATGTTGGAAATGTCTGTGGGTTCGGTGTATTTTTTGTCATTTTGGACTAATTCTGAGCATATCTGGGAATTCCCACCCAGGTTCCTAACATAACTAAAGAAAGCCTTGTGATTATCCTTAGTGTCCTGTGCAATTTTTCTCTCGAAGTTGGCCTTAGATGATTTTATGAGTGCCCGTAGTTTTTTGCTAATACTGATCAGAGATGCCTTCCCTTTTTGGGATTTTGCTCTATCATGTAGTAGCTTCCTCCTTCTATTGTATAGTTTGTTTATGGCTGGGGTCCACCAGACAGGACGTCTGCCTTTGGAGGATTGGGTCTTGGTTTTATTTGGGATTGCATGATCCATGCATTCCTGAAGGTGTTCATATAATGTGTTTATAAAAGATTCTGCGGTCTGGGCCATATTTTCCACAGGCCTGGGGGCTTTGAAGGATTCCACCTCGGTTTTGAGGTGTGTGAAATTTGTTTTAGAGAAGTTTTTCACTGTGGTTTTCTGGGCAGGGGGTGGGGTCGGGATGTGAATATCCAGTGAGATAAGTTTCTGGTCTGATCTTACCAGTGAGGGATACACTTCTGGTCTGGAGCATAGAGTCCCCATGTTGGTGATGATCAGGTCCAGTATGTTTTCCCCTCTCATGGGAGTGGTAACAAGTTGTTCCATAGCATTTGAGTTTATAAATTCTAGGAACCTTTGGGCTAGGGTGTTGGAGCTAGAGTAATGCTCACAATCTATGTTTGGGTAGTTGAAGTCACCCAATATAATGGTGTTTGGAGAGACCTTCATATTTTCCAGTGTTCTCAGGAAGACCAAGTGGGGATCCTGGGTTTGGGAGGGTGGTCTGTAGCAGGCTATAAACTGGAAGGCAGTTTTACCCACTGTTAGTTGCACATGGTAGTCTCTGATGCTTTGTGCTGTGCCACCAACCTGAAGGTGTGGGTATCTTTGACGAATATTGATACTCCCCCTCCTTTTGTGGTTCAGTCCAAGTTTTGGGGCCGAAAAGCATGGTATGAGGTATAACCTGGTAGTGCTGTGGTGCTCTCGGGAGCCTTGAACCAGGTTTGTGTTACTGCACAGATATTGATGTTCTCCATGCTAAGGAGAGTTTTGAGTGCATACATCTTGAGGTTTAGACTTCTGGCATTGAGTAGCATTACTCTTAGTTTCTTATCTCTTGTGATACCTATGGAGGTGGGTTTGTTTTTTGAGCCTTGCCTAAAAAAGGCACTATGCGGATAGCAAGAGCCTTTGCCAATATCCGAAAGCCCAGGGGTGACAGGTGCAAGCCGTCTCTAGCAAAGCATCATGGCTTGTCGAGCATGTCATCCCAGGCTGACAGGCATTGGATCCCCTTTGAATGACACCAATACTTAAGCCAGTTGTTGAAATTGATCATCTTATCTTCATATTGTGGCATCATTCTTGGTGAGGGTAAGATGCTACTCAAGGTCAGGGTCATACCGGCCTGGGCTACATGCTCAGAGAGCTCCTCTATGTCTCTTTTCATGTAGTCCAGGGAGGTACGTCTCAGGTCATTCACACCAGCATGGACAATGACTGAGTCATATTTCTACTTGCCTTGGAGTGACCTGAGTGCTTGTGTTATGTGGCGGATCCTAGCGCCCGACAGGCAGCTCACCATGACCTTCTCCTTGTTCAGCCTGGTGAGCGGGACGCCAGTGTGCCTGACGATAGAGTCACCTATTACAAGTGTATCAGGTGTGTTGTTTAGCCTTAAGGGCTGTGACTGTTCAGCACACTGGCTTTGTGAGCAATGTGTTGCACGTGTTTTGTTTTGGGGTAGCGGTTGCTTGGGTGTCTGCTTTGGAGGTCTCTGCTGCTTAGGCAGATTTTTATTTACAGCCTCCGAGTATATTTTTTTGTGTTTATGTGTTTGGTTTGCTGTCGTGGTAGGTCTATGTGAGACTGGAATTGTAGTGAGTGTGGTTTCCTTCTCCTCCTGACTGGTTACGCCAGTACTGAGTTGAGAGAGCTTAGCCTCCAGTTTGGCTATATGGTTGCATCTTGCTTTAAAACCCACAGTTCCATATTAATATAATAAATCCATAAGCAGCGGTATTGTTCCTTTTTAAACACCTTCATTAAATTATCACTTAAGATATAGCTACATATGCATTAATAGAAAACGAAACAAACCATATTAAAAATGTCCATATTCATTATATATGTTTTCATTCTTTTTTAAAAATTATTCACTCTATCATTATATATACTGTTCTATCTGTGATTTCCCTTAAACCTCACATCTCCTTCTGAACATTATGCTGTATGTATTTTTCCTACGGATTACATTTACTTCTATGCAATTCGCACCTTCCCCTTTTCAGAATTCCACATACAGTTATTTTATCTTCTTTATAATATCCAGCACTTTAATTACATCTTATTCTCAGAATGCACAAAAAAGAAGTTTCAAAAGGGTGACATACCTTATGTTGTTTAAAGACTTTCTCTGCTGCCAGAAATTTTTGGATTCCTACTGAATATGCTCTGGATCATATCATTACTGTTACCTTTGTGTACTATCAGACTTCACTTTAGGTATAGCTAAACTGTCTGCAGTGCACAAAACACTGTGCAGTTATTAGTAATAAATAATAAACCAGTACATTTATAATGTAATATATATTAAGTTAAAGGCTCTTGTATATATGTGTATACACACACACACACACACACACACACACACACACACACACACACACACACACACACACACACACACACACACACACACACACACACACACACACACACACACATCTATCTATAAATATATATATATATATATATATATATATATATATATATATATTATATATAGTTCAATCCTCAGCTGGGGTGCCTTCTGTGCGGAGTCTGCATGTCCTCCCTGTGGTCGTGTGGGTTTCCTCCGGGTGCTACGGTTTCCTCCCACATCCCAAAGACATGCTGTAGGTGGATTGGACACTCTAAATTGGCCCTAGGTGTGAGTGTGTGCCTTCTGTGGAAGGTTGGGCGCCAGGCTGGCAACTCGACACCGTAAAACTCCACTACCAGTCATGAGTGGACAGGTGATCCACTGTGGCGACCCCTAACTGGGAAAAGCCGAAAGAAGAAGAAGAAGATACACGTGTATATATAACATAAAGTAGCAAAAGTAAACAGTTCTGTAATGGCTTAAGCTCCAAAAGTAAGATGAAATGAATGCATTTTCATCCATTTAATAAAGATTGGTTATCCTAATTCACAGATTAGGTTTGTTATATTCTTATTGTGTTATATCTTTATTGTGCTGTCCCTCTCACCTATTTCTCCTCTCCATGTCTCACTTGTTTCTCACTTTAAGTTATTGCCACAAGAATTGTTGTGGTGTCACAGATGCCTTTTCTACACTCATGCTTAATGTGTAGCATTAATGTTTTGTGCTATTTAATCAATATGGGTTTCAATCACTTCCTATATAGATAGCTTACTTTGTGTAGTTAAACTGCTTATTATGTATGTATGGTGATAGACTTACCACTTACTCTTTCTGTATGTTTTAGTGATGGAATTAGCTCATTCTTGACAGCAGAGTTCTAGAAGCTTGCACTCTAACTTCCAATGGTTGCATCCTGGGTCTTTCAGCAAAAATCAAGTTATATCCACATAGTTCATATAAATGCTTCTGTCTCTAGAGGGAACACGCGTATTCATAGAATTATTATTTTTTTGACAGAATGCAGAACAATGTAATTATCACTGAATGTCACTTTCAGTGAACAGGAGGTGTTGCAATTATTCCACTGTTGTGAGACCATGGAATTGCTATATATACATATATGTTGGTTGAGTGCAGGGGGATTGTCCCGCACAACAAGGTTTGAAAACCTACTCACTGAAAGTGGTTTTCAGTGATTTACATTTGTGCATTTGTCCGTCAAATAATAATCCATTAACAAATAATAATGCATGCTCTGTAAACCAGAAGTATTATAAAAGAAATGTAAATAACATATTGCTGGCAGAAACTAGTCTTTGCAGTGGTCATATTCATTAGATTATAGGTCTTAATCTGCATTTTATAAGTTACAACAGCATAGTATGTGCTACTTTTTGAAATATGTGTAAATAACTTACGATATTGCAGAAACTCAAGCTTCACACAGTGTCAGCAACATTTTATATAGCCATCTCTGAGCTTTGCACATGCCTAAGCGGTTCTGTATTTGTTGTCTGTTTTTTGAGATATTTAGAGAAATACGGAAATTATATACTATTCATAAACAGTATATGAACATCTTTAAATATTTTAAATAATAATTCAGTTGTATAGCTTGTATGTAGCATTTTTTGTTTTTATTTGTTTTGATTGATAGGTTCTGCAATGGATAAAATCTTGTATATTGTTATGGTCTCATTTTGCAAGAGGTACTTTCCATTACTAAAAAACATTTACCATAGTTTTAGCACTAATTCAACTAAAACAGATAACAGAATTGTGCTGTGTTGTATGAAAACATGTTTTATGTCACTGTCTTGCTTTATCTTAGATTACTGCAGGTACTGCATTATAAATGCAGCAATGTTTGCAGAGACTGACGTCTAATGAAAATCATATACCTTGGTTCTGACATTTGTAACACATAAGTCCTTTATCAGTTATAAATATGAGCAATGAATACCACTGTATGGTGAATAAGATATCACAAAAGGTGCATCTATGGAGCTCTTCCTGGGAAAAGTATGAGTTGGTCTATAAAATGTTGCTATAACTGGTCCCAGCAGATGACCAACCACTTTAGTTCAGCTGATTTTATACTGCAAACTCAGGTTAAAATAATTCAAATGTGCATCACACACCCACCCACACACACACACACACACACTCTCACACATACCCATATATATATATATATATATATATATATATATATATATATATATATATATATATATATATACACACACACACACACACACACACACACACACACACAAAACATGCAGAGTAGCCCTCTGCTGAATTTCTAGAATCGCAGATGTGAAAGAAAAATCTTAATACTCATTTGGGACTCAAACACAATACCACCAGCACATTATGTTGGTGTCAATACATCTGGGCCAACAAGAGCCTCTGGCATGAAGACACTGAGTTTTCAGTTAAGAGGTCTTTCCTTTTGGCTATGAAACCTCCAGCATGGTGATTATTTATTTTTGTTCCTTTATTTTTAGTTGTTAACAGGGATACAATGACTGGACCATGAGGGATCCCTTTCCAGAAGAAGCCTAGGGAGACAAGCTCCACAAAGTTGCATACAGAGTAGAAAAGAGTTACATATCATAGTGATATACAAGGTTAATGACTTCCTTGAGAACATTGTTGAAGATACCAGTTCAATAGACAAATAATTATAAGAATATCTACAACAGTTTGCCATTTTGCAATTCAATACATTTTAGGTCATTTGCCATACAAGTTACAAACATGTGGGTCTTGATTATGCTGCTGGTTTCAATGATGGTGGATCAGCAGGAGTCTCTGCACATATGGTACTGAGTTTTTCCTTAAGAACATTTTCCAACCTAGAATCCCCCAGCATGGGGAGTAAGGGCAACACACACACACACACACACACACACACACACACACACACACACACACACACACACACACACACACACACACACACACACAAATGCATATAAACTCTCTTCAATAATAGAGCCATAAGCCATCAACTGCTGCTTAGAGAATACTGCATGTACAGCACAAAGGCACACCTTAAAATCTGAAGTTAAGATTAAAAGTATTTGAAACAAGTCTTCACACACAGCATTCCCACCTATGGGCAACCTGGAAGATTGTCATTTCAGCAATGCATGTCTCTGGAATGTGGAGGTAAACTCTTCCAGACAAAGTGGGAATATACAGACTCCTCACAGAAGGCTTTCCAGCAAGGAACTCAGATGGAGGACCAAACACTGTAAAACAGCAATACTTATCATTACACTAATCATGCATTACTCATATTAAGACAAATTCATACTAGAATGTTTTTTTCCTGGCTTTTGTATTTGAGTCAGTAATGCAAATGGAATGACCCTTCATACAACACAATGAAAGTTTATTTTTTCTTCCAATGCTCTTTTCATGAAAGATCATGGTACTGGGGGAAAACAGCACCATATTATGATGCAGTACAAAAGACCTCCCCAATCCGTTGTGAGATTTATATACTCTGCATCCTTTCCATTTCATATATCTGATATATTAAACTCAGATTTCCCACAAGATGGACAGACAAATGTGACATTTTTGTCAGTATTTGGTTGTCTAATTCTGGCAGCTTCTGACTCAGCAAAAAAGCTTCCCAGCAAAAGCTTGTAATGTTTTATAATATAATATAATATAATATCTTCATAGTCTTCTCTGTTTCAGAGAGTCTTCTTCTTCTGTTTTTTTCCCGGTTACGGGTTGCCACAGTGGATCACCTGTCCGCTCATGATTGGCAGTGGAGTTTAACAGTGTCGAGTTGCCAGCCCGGCACCCAACTTTCCACAGAAGGCACACACATGCACGCACTCATGCCTAGGGCCAATTTAGAGTGTCCAATCCACCTACCGCTAGGGTTACCACCTGTCCCACTTTGCGAGGGACAGTCCCTCTTTGGGCAGTTGTGTCCTGACAAAAAATATTAAAAATGGCAAATGTCCTGAGATTGTAGGACATAATTATGTCCTATATTGTATGTAATAGTTGCATAAAACAGTTAATCTGTATCTAAAATACCTAAATGTTATAAGAAACAGAATAAGCAACTAAAATGCTACAAGAATAAGCTTTTATTTAGGCAAAAAAGCTAAGTTCTATCCTTTGTACTGACCATGGGTATGTGTCGGCCTGTAAAATCTGATGTTTGTCCTAAAAATGTCCCACTTTGGCTATTTGAAAAGGTGACAACCCTACCTATAGCATGTCTTTGGGAGGAAAGAGGAGCACCCAGAGGAAACCCACGGGACCACAGGGAGGACATGCAGACTCCACACAGAAGGCACCCCAGCCGAGGATCGAACCGGAGAACCTCTTGCTGTGAGGTGGCATTGCTAACTGTTGTACCACCTTCTCTGTTTCAGAGAGTATAATGCCAAATTTCTCACCTTTCCATGTATAGTATATTGTGTCTTAAGCTAATTAAGTTAGCAAAACAGCAATAAACTCTTCTAATGTTACTAATTTCATATAATAACCCAAGAGTCCAAAGTAAAGATGTGCAGTTGCACTTTGTAGTTTACCAACATTGTTCTAGTCTTTCATGATTTAATAATGTTATGTTTTAAAAATGGGCTCCTAAATAGTATGTCTATAATACAATTCATTCCATCCTGAACTTGAAGTTGTTACGAATAAGATTATTGAGATTAAATTCTTTACTCACCACACTTAGATACTTGTTTAAAATCTAAACATGTTATTAATTTTGTCACAGTTCATCAAATTATGTTTACTTTCAATGAAAATCACATTGTATTGAATGGATATGAGTGCATTTAAGTGATATCATACTGATAGTCTCCCTGTTGTTTGCATTTGTTATGGATTTAGCAAACTTTACATTATCATTGGAGCTTTTCTTCCTAGGCCTCTGCTGAAAATGGGCTTCTACTCAGGCAGACTTTCCCGGTAATCAAATGTCAATAAATAAATAAATAGATAAATAAAATCACCATCATCATCATCGTCATATTTAATGATTTATAAGATGACCGAAGTGTTAAATCACTCTTAAATGTACTACTAAAAAAAAAGACTTTAAATATTAAACTTGACCATATTCACAACTAATATCATAAAATAAAACAGTCATACAAACTTTAGAAACTCCAACTTTAATAAATATAAAACTGGTAAGCGCTTTCACCACCCCCCCCCCCAAAAAAAAAACATGGAACTTCATCAGACTAAGTTACATCAGACTCAAACACATTAAATACATTCTATGAAAGTCACATGACTTACTCCAAGCCCCATGACTTTATAATACTTAATGTTTTAACCCCTTCTTTCTCAATAAAACTTTAAAATTCTCTCACTCATTCAATCCAGGAATAATACATGCACTTAGTCTACCTGCCAACAATATTCTTTCCAGTCCAGATCATCTTCAGCATCTAACCTTTCACTACAATTTAGCACCTGACCTATAACTGAAAAATGAAAACTTACATCACTACTCCCCTTATGTTTGGGCACAAAATGTTTAGCTAAACCATTACTCATATCCTGTGCCACTACCGCTCTCTCATGCTCATACATTCTTTTGTGAAACTCTCTTGACGTTCTCCCTACATAAAACGCAGAACATAAATTACATAAAGCAACGTAAACCATAAATCTGGATCTACAATTAAACCTACATTTTAAATTAATTATATATTTTCTGGCCTCTGTATTCACTTCCTGACTCTCCAATACTAAAGAATAAACCTTACAGCTCCCACATTTAGCCATTCCTTTGCATTATCTAAAACTCCATAACTTTTATAAAAATGTTTCTTTAAAATGTTGTCCCTCTTTGATACAAAGGTTTCTCCCCAATGACTTCTCTCAAATCTACATAATTTGTGAGAAACCTCCAGTTATTAATAATAATCTATTTACTGCTTTTCTCATCTACTGAATTAGATAAATAACAAGCTAAATTAAGCTTCTCTGGGTTTCCTTTGTCTTTTCTTTGAGCATGATGGTGACCCCCCCCCCCCCATTGTACGTAAGGCTAAAACTTCACCTTTCATTTTTTTAACTAGTTCCATCAGGTAATCCCTTGTATGAAATCTAGTTTCCATCATACAATATTCTTGCTCAAAAAAAATTACTTTCCTCGGTGAGCTTACCCAACCTTAAAAAATGTCCTTTGACTACATCCCATTTCAAACTAGCCTTATGCATACTATAGTAATGCAGATAACTATCACTGTTCAATTCCTTTTTAAAAATTCTAACTTTAATATTGCTGGCAGATTTGTAGACTACAAGATCCAAAAAATTGATTTAATCATAACTATTATGAAAAACAAACTTTAATTAGATACAGTATTACATACATACAAAATTCTGATAACCTTTCTATGCTTCCTTTCCATAACAAAAATAAATCATCAATAAAATGCTTGTAAAGAATAACATCTTTAAAAAATTCAGATTTATACACATACTCTTTTTCCCAGCTTTTCATAAATATATTTGCATAGCTGGGAGCCATTGCTGCTCCCATCGCTATGCCATTTTTTGTTTATACATCTCATTATCAAAAACAAAAAAATTGTAACTCAAAATCTCATCCAACACTTCCATAAGAAGACTAACCTCATTACCTGTGAAAACTCCAGAAGCACAGAATTATCTATTAACAAATTCAAGACCGTCTGTATTTGAAATTGTGTTGCATAACAATACCGCATCGGCTTTTACCAAGATTATGGAGTCATTCACTATTACCTTGGTAACACAATCTCTAAAATGAAATGAATCTGTTGTATATGGTTCGCTACAGCACACCAGTTTCTGTAAGTACTTATCAGAAAATATAGCTAAGGGTTCAGTTTCATTACCCTGACTTGCCACTATCTGTCTGAAGTTGGGTTTATCCAGACACTTATGTATTTTTGGCAAGCCAAAAAAACTTTCCAAATTGGGCTTTCACACCCTCAGATACTCCACCATATCCATATTAATCAAACCTTCTGTCCACCATTCTTTGATACATGAATCGACTATATTAAATGCTCTTATAACATCACCCCAAGACACTTTTTCATTAAACCTTTTATCATCTAACATATTCTTAATTTGCTCTAAATAATATGCTGTATCTAAAACCACCACTGCATTACCTTTGTCTGCTTTTGTAATGTATATACTATTATCCTTTTTTAACAGTAAAAATGCTTCTCGTTCATTCATACTTAAATTATAATAGCTATTTTTAACCTTATTTTGCGATAAACTCCTAAAATCGTTTTCACAGGTGATAAGGAAAGTCTCTATCTCAGGCTTCAAAACAGGATTAAATACATTTGGCTTCTTAAAAAATTGTTTTTACAGCCTTCCATATCTCCCAAAGGTACCAAATTAGTCAGTAAAAAACAAAGTTTGTGGTCCAAATAATGGGGTGCCATGATTTCTAAGTGGCACCCTTTCATTTCTGATTTATTTCCAGCTTTTGTTTTTATATTTTTTTTTCGTTCATGTTTTTAAGCTGACATCATCACATGTGTGATGACGCCAGCCTGTCAGAATTGAGCTTCAATGGACATTTCCGGCTGTTTGAACGTACAACGGATTTCCGGGATCACAATGAGTGTTTATGGAGTTTCTTTCCTACTAGTTAATCAAAACAGGGATCTGCAAGGTGAGTTTATTTTCCTGCTAGCTAGCAAGAATGGGGATGAACAAATTGAGTTGTTGCTTGGGAAACAACTGCAGAGCAGGGATAAAGAGATGGAGTTGCTGCTTGGAAAACAAACAACTGCAGAGCTCAGATACTCTTTGAACAGAGAGAGTGTAGTTAATTATGTCAGCCTGTGTGTGTGTAAATGCCCCCCACTGAATACATCTGGTGGCTAGAGATACTCAGGCTCAAACCCTGTACCTTGGGTACAGGTACAAAGGGCCTAAATTCCCTAGCCACCACCACTTGTGAATTTATGCCTCATATTTTTGTTCTGTCTTCTGTTCCTCATTAAATCTGTGGTTTTTCAGGATTTTGGCATTTGAATTTCAGAAAATAAATGGTAACACAAAACATTTTATTCTAGCAATTTTCTAAGTTTATAAGATCAGTATTTAAAATTCGTCCCTATTTTGGGGCTGTATTCCCCCATTATTGGCTTTGTCCAGGTTTTTTGTGTTAAGAGGTTGAGAGCTGTTGAATTCACTAAATGATAGCCATTTAAGTTTCAGACTTCCTGCTTTTCAGGAAACTGCTGATTTGGCTTAGTGGTATGTTTCTCTGACTGTAG
The DNA here is from genome assembly GCF_019279795.1 of Protopterus annectens. Taxonomy (NCBI): domain Eukaryota; kingdom Metazoa; phylum Chordata; order Ceratodontiformes; family Protopteridae; genus Protopterus; species Protopterus annectens. The sequence goes on along the minus strand of NC_056725.1, from coordinate 868,606,810 downwards.
TGCATACAGTCCTGGGTTCAAGACGTGATAATGAAATGCATGTTGGTAACAAATTTTATTCAAGCCACTTTCCAAAATTATACAAGCAGTGCTTAAAATGTGTCCCTGTTTTTTGGCCTTTGCCCACCCCCCCCCATTGAAAATAAGTGCAAGAAGCTGTGCAAGATGCCTATGGCTTACAGTACTGTCATTACATATATATATATATATATATATATATATATATATATATATATATATTAATATATATATATTAATATATATATACATACATATATATATATATATATATATATATATATATATATATATATATATATATATATATATATATATATATATATATATATATATATATATATATTAATATATATATATAATATATATGGTTCTACTTCAGTAGATCGAGTTATAAGAACAACAAAGACAACATAACTGAGACTAAAATGCCGAAACCACACAAAACCAAAAATGAACATGCGCGAACTGCATAATACTGAATTTACTTAACTGAAACAGCAAAAAAACCGAAGCACAAAACACCGAAAATAACCAGGTGATGTGACATGACTTACCACTCTCATCCAGTGCCATAATGAATTGAAAACGCTCACACAACACCCATATGTGCATCGACAGATACGTATGTTTGTGCTGCAAAACAATACACCATATTGCCGTTTTCCACAGTTCTCAAAAACATGACATCTCCCAAAATAAATTGGGTGCAAGACCTAAAGACAATCACTCCAAAAACGTTTTTTCTGCGCCTGTATCTTTAAACTTCCCCCTTCCATACAAGAGCGCAGTGCGCATGCGCTCAACCAGTCGGGGGAGAGGAAAAAGAAAAATGTCAGGAGAAACCCTCGAGCCGAGGAGAAAAACAAAGAACTGAACTGTCTCTTCTTTAACTTGACCACCAAGACTTTTTCCATGGATGAACAGTTCATTCTGAATCTGGGACTATCTTTTATTCCTTCGACAAGTAGTACATTGCCTGATACACTTCTAGGTTTGCGCCTTTTTACTCGTAAATTGTCTTTGAAGGTATTGTTTAAAGATAATTCTTGTGATAGTAATTGTGGTTATAACATACAATTATGCAAAAGGAAAAGTTGTTATATTCCCCCAACACCACCCTCTGTTGAGTGTTTCATGCGCACATGTGAACGTGAATTCTACTCATATTTTGAGCATAAGAAACGTAAAGGCATTTTTGTCAATTTAAATTATGCTCAACAACATGCTCTTGACTATCTTTGTCATGATGCAGCCATAGTTTTTCGACCAGCTGACAAAGGAGGGGGGATTGTTGCATTAGAGACCAGTCGATATAAGGCATTAATGTTTGATATGCTCAGTGATGACAAGGCATATAGGATAATAGATAGGTCAAGGGTTACTTCAATTGTCAACTATGTACATGATACCATCTATGATTTGCTCATGACTCGGTCTATTGATAAGACGTTGTATGATTTTTTAGTTATAAATGATCCATTGATACCTTTGATTAAGGGGTTGCCTAAGTTACACAAAAATGTAAACCCCCCACCTTTACGCCCAATAGTATCTGGTGATCACTGGGTTACTCAGAATGCCTCATTTTATGTTCAGACTAAGTTAGGTGGCCTAGTTGATGCTATTCCCACCGTGTTGAAGAACTCTTATGACCTACTGTCAGATCTAAAACTTGACTCAGTATGTAGGGAAATTAATGCCAATACGTTGTTAGTTACACTTGATATCAAAAGTCTTTTTACTAGTATTCCCAACGACTATTGCTTGGATGCCATAAGGGCTCACCTTTCTGAATCTGGCCAGGCTGACAACATTGAATGCATGAATATTTGTTGCTTATTGGACCTGGTTTTAAACAACAACATATTTCTCTTTGATGGCAAAATATATGCACAGACATGGGGAGTGGCCATGGGCACTCCCTGTGCCAATGCTTATGCCAACATTGTGGTGTATCAATGGGAAAAGACCTTCATTTTTGAGGATCCTAGGTTTAAACACGTCATCCTATACAGGCGGTTTGTAGACAACGTTTTGGTTCTTTGGAATGGTGGGCTAGAATTACTACAGGAATTCATTTCTTATATGAATTCCACTACATCATTTTTTATTTTTTCCTATGAACACTCCAGCATTAAGGCGAACTTTTTAGATATTTCTATCATAAAAGGGGTAGATAATAGTCTGACTACTACTCTTTACAAGAAACCATGCTGGAAAAATAGTATTCTACACTACAATAGTCTACATCCACGGTATGTGTTCCGAAATATTGTTAAGGGTCAAATGACCAGGATACTGAGACTATGTAGTGATAGATGTGATGCATTTGATTTAATGAAAGAACAAGCTGAATACTTTTCAGATAGAGGCTATCCTCCTGAATTAATTGGGCAGATAGTCAATGATTTGATTGAAATGCCTTTGGATAGAAGCAAGGGACACTATAAGCCATGCTTGATGAAGGATAAAAAAGGCGTGGCCTATGATATTAAATATACTAATGACGTAGACCAGCTAACTATGATTATCAAAAATAACTGGAAGATTTTGCTGTCTGATCCCCAATTATCTCTAATAGTTGATAAACGACCTTCTTTTAGGTTTAACAACTGTCTGAATATGAAGAGATTGCTTTGTAAAGAGAGAACAGAGGTCCTTCATGTTGATATACGAGCCAACTTCAAAACAGGCACTTATCCTTGCAATAGATGTTCTCTATGCAAATTTATTAGGAAAAATCAAGAACTTAATATACCTGGTATCAACATAGCTTTTAAACCCACGTTTTATGGTACATGCGATACTCAAAATGTCGTTTATTTGGCGATGTGTAATCAGTGTAATGTCTATTATGTGGGGATGACATCACGCAGATTGAGGGACCGTATGTATAATCATACTTATGATATAAAAAAGGGTAATATTAATAACGCCTTAGCGATGCATTGTCAAGATTATGCTCAACATAGTTTCAGCTTTTTAATATTACAGGTCATTAATGTAAACAAACGGGATGGAGATATTATGGGAACTATTGAGATGCATGAACTAAGATGGATACTCAGGCTCAGAGCCCACATAAAACCTGGATTAAATTCTATAGTCAATATTCGGCCTGCTTTAACAGGATCTTGTTGATGTTATTCATATCATTTGCTTCGTTTTAGCAAATGACTTTATCCACTCAATTTTATTTACCTGCTTTATTTGGCCAAATTTGGCTTTTTGGCTCCTTAGCTTTGTGACATCCGTCATATATAATAAGCCAAGGTCATTACCATCAATGTTGGCTTTTATACTTTTTGACTACCTTTTGATCCCTTTGATTTGACACCAGTGTCCCACACATCCTTATTTTTATCCCCACTGGATTTCTCCAGTTTGTTCAGTGATACCCTTTGTTACTTTTCTGACACCCCATAATATTAGACCTAAGGTCATATCCCTATATTTTTTATATTGTTCTAAATCTCTCATGACATGTGTTATATCATCCCCTGGGTCTATCAACCCGTTGTTTTAGCTATGATTGCTTATCTACTGATTCTCATGATGGCCTATAGTTATCACTATCATAATATATTGACTGTGTATTTATATGCTTGTTTTTATGTTATTTAAGGCCTATGCACATGAATTTTTATATGAATAACAAGCTACTATGTATTAACTATTGCCATTTATGACATTCATTCATTTATTTGGTTTTAGACTATTGTTTAGTTTTAGTTTAATTTTTGTGTTCATAGGAACATCTTATTACATTCTATGATGTTGGAGTCATGAACATATTCATATAATGTTATCTGCTAGTTCCTCCTTATGTTATCTATTTTTTGTTTGCTCAAATGGGCACATATTATTTTTTCTCATAAAGCACCAATACTTCTAGTGCTTTAGGGTTTTATTTCATCTTACTTTATTTTATTTTAACAAGGACTAATATATGGGCATGTATTGAGATCTACAGTCAGTGTCGTTCTTGTTTTTTATGTTATTTTCAATTATATTGATTTTGAAAATATTTCATTTACTTTGATTTTTATTTGTATAATATGGAAATCATAATAATCATTGACTACACGGTTCTAAAATGTATCATCTGGCTGTTATCTTGGGGTGAACCTGAGAAACTGAAATATGATGCGGCTGTTTGTTTAAATGAACCATTTACCTTGAGAAAGACTTTTTATGTATTATACCTTTAAATTTGCCTAATTACTTCTTAATTGTCTAATTGAGAAATTTTGTCAATGTATAAAAGTAAGTGATATTCTTGATGTTATTATAACCTGATGAAGCGCACCTGAGTGTGCGTGAAAGCGCTCGTTTTCTTCATTAAAATCTACACTTTTATTTCATGGTGGTTCGTTGCAGTTTTTGTCTTTCTAAGCTTTTGTTTTTATATTTTTTTTTCGTTCATGTTTTTAAGCTGACATCATCACATGTGTGATGACGCCAGCCTGTCAGAATTGAGCTTCAAGGGACATTTCCGGCTGTTTGAACGTACAACGGATTTCCGGGATCACAATGAGTGTTTATGGAGTTTCTTTCCTACTAGTTAATCAAAACAGGGATCTGCAAGGTGAGTTTATTTTCCTGCTAGCTATCAAGAATGGGGATGAACAAATTGAGTTGTTGCTTGGGAAACAACTGCAGAGCAGGGATAAAGAGATGGAGTTGCTGCTTGGAAAACAAACAACTGCAGAGCTCAGATACTCTTTGAACAGAGAGAGTGTAGTTAATTACGTCAGCCTGTGTGTGTGTAAATGCCCCCCACTGAATACATCTGGTGGCTAGAGATACTCAGGCTCAAACCCTGTACCTTGGGTACAGGTACAAAGGGCCTAAATTCCCTAGCCACCACCACTTGTGAATTTATGCCTCATATTTTTGTTCTGTCTTCTGTTCCTCGTTAAATCTGTGGTTTTTCAGGATTTTGGCATTTGAATTTCAGAAAATAAATGGTAACACAAAACATTTTATTCTAGCAATTTTCTAAGTTTATAAGATCAGTATTTAAAATTCGTCCCTATTTTGGGGCTGTATTCCCCCATTATTGGCTTTGTCCAGGTTTTTTGTGCTAAGAGGTTGAGAGCTGTTGAATTCACTAAATGATAGCCATTTAAGTTTCAGCCTTCCTGCTTTTCAGGAAACTGCTGATTTGGCTTAGTGGTATGTTTCTCTGACTGTAGTGCATACAGTCCTGGGTTCAAGATGTGATAATGAAATGCATGTTGGTAACAAATTTTATTCAAGCCACTTTCCAAAATTATACAAGCAGTGCTTAAAATGTGTCCCTGTTTTTTGGCCTTTGCCCACCCCCCCATTGAAAATAAGTGCAAGAAGCTGTGCAAGATGCCTATGGCTTACAGTACTGTCATTTTATATATATATATATATATATATATATATATATATATATATATATATTAATATATATATATATATATATTAATATATATATATATATATATATTAATATATATATATATATATATATATTAATATATATATTAATATATATATATATATATATATATATATGGATCTACTTCAGCAGATCGAGTTATAAGAACAACAAAGACAACATAACTGAGACTAAAATGCCGAAACCACACAAAACCAAAAATGAACATGCGCGAACTGCATAATACTGAATTTACTTAACTGAAACAGCAAAAAAACCGAAGCACAAAACACCGAAAATAACCAGGTGATGTGACATGACGTACCACTCTCATCCAGTGCCATAATGAATTGAAAACGCTCACACAACACCCATATGTGCATCGACAGATACGTATGTTTGTGCTGCAAAACAATACACCATATTGCCGTTTTCCACAGTTCTCAAAAACATGACATCTCCACAATAAAAGTAGTCAAACCAATTACAATTCTTCCGATCAGTGCAGTACACATATTTCATATCTTCAGTAGTGCTATTATGGCTTTAAGAAACTCCAACATAGAGTAATCTGCTTTGTGTTCCAACAAAAAGTCAAGCTGTTGTCTCTGCAGTAACGGCATTTCTTAGGTGATGGTGGACAGCCTGCAGTCATCCGGATTCTCTACTCATCCACTCAGTTCTGTTCCCTGGCTAAAGTGAACATCATAACACACAAATCCATTGCATGATTCCCCAACAAACATCTCAGCTACCTATGCCATGCCTCTACAGAGGTTTGGGTACGTGGCAGGAATAAAGAATTCAACTCCCACACATTCCAAAATTTTACAGGAAACAAAGGTGGAAATCTAGACACTACATTATGTTTAATAGTGAATTTTCTCTGCTTCCCCAATAAATACCAGTCTGAGAAATACTTTAGCAAATCAGAGCCCTCAGGAAGAAAATCAGCAATTAGTAACTAAAAGGCAGGCAGCACCTCATCCTCTGGCAGAAACACTAACGCTGCCAAACACTTCACTGACAATTGAAATCTATACTTTTCTCTCTCACAAGGGTCCCCAGCATGGTTATGGTCTATCGACTTGCATAATTACTCACCATCATTAACACAAACCATTACAGCCCTTCCTGTACATTTGTCTCTATATTTGTATTTGCGACCAAAAAACAAACTTTCAACTGAAAATAAGCGGACTGCACACAATAGGAGAGCTGGAACACAGCTTTAATGTTCAACAAGTAAAACCAAATTCACGTAAGCGCTTTCGGCAAGTTCGAATAACCCGCCTTCTTCAGACAACAACTGGGTTACAAAGAAAATGTTTTATACATCATAATTAAATTCATTAGCCAATCAAGTTAGAATGCATTATTACTAGATCAAAAAAACCATGACTACCTTAAAAAGCCACCATTTTTAGCCTAAAAATAACTAACTTGTAAATTACATATGTTTCATTAAAAAACTAATTTATACATCATTAAAAACTAGACAGTACTGCAATGAGAGTTTTATATATATATATATATATTTTTATATATATATATATATATATATATATAGAATGGAAACTAGTGTTTATATGAATTAGTGCAAACAACAGTTACTGAATTATAAAGGTTGTCCTTAAATAAAAATATGTATGTCTATACTAAAGTTATAAATTGATTATTCAAGCTTAAAATAATCAACATAGAATTAGATATAAAACTAATAAAGTTATCAAAAAACTAGATTCAATTGAAACTTGTTCATCATGTTAAATTCTAAACAGTAAACACGTGTATATATAGCAATTTGAGATATGGCTGATAAATTACGTGCTCACTAGCTTAAAATAAGCTTTCTATAACTAATAATGATTAACTGTAAATAAAGTAGTTGATATGCTCTACCTCATACTTCGATGTATTCTGCCAGTATACAGTCATGTAAGAATGAATATTCTAAAAACAAAGATGTCCTGTTTTGCAAAGTTCTCCCCCGTTTACCTATTGTAAGATAACCATTTCAGGACACATTTTATAGATAAACACTCGTTAATACCTGGAAAAACATGGGCTCTCGTTCTGATCTGCCATAGCAGTTCATCTATTTCCAAAAGGATTTGCCATGGGCCACCTCTTACATCCATTTCTCTTTGTTGTAAAACAAAGAAGTGGAAGGAATGCCCTGGAAATTCCAAACAATGTCTGGAAAGGGCGTTGTTAACATCTGCTTTCGAAATAGCATACTGGTGTTCGTAAATTCTATTTTCTATTTCTATATTTGTATTTACAAGCCCAGTATTTCTTAGACTTACAGGATTTTTCCAAATTATAGAGATAGCCATCCACAACAAGCATATTCTTTCCTTTCTGTGACTGCATCGTTTCATACACAGTTCCAATACTTCCTGGAATGCCGTACGTCACATCAGCCATCTTTACTTTCCATTAACTTTCCGGTACGTAGTACAACAGGTTAAAGTGGTATACCCTTTTATAACATTGCACAGCTCAAATTATGTGCAATAAGCCACCTTCCATATGCTATCACTGTCCAGGCCATAGTCTAATCAGTTACTGTAGTATATCATTACATTTCATGGCTCAACTGCTAACAAATTAAACTAGAAGGCAATTTTCGTGGATTCAAGTTTCAGCCTTTTACACTTTCGGTTAACTCAACCAGCTTAAGGTGTATACCTTTATTTTACAAAACACAGTGCACAGAACATATAATAAGACATCAGTATTGTGAAATCAGAAATCAAGTGAGCGATTTATCTTTCTGATTTACCATAGAACCTAGTGAACTGATATACAGTTACATACCATATTACTACTCACAGATAACATATGCTAGTTAGCAGCATTCGAATATATACAATTCCACATTGTGCATTTTTGGTTTTGTGTGGTTTTGGTGTTTTAGTCTTTGTTATGTCTTTGGCGTTCTTATAACTCGATCTACTGAAGTAGATCTATATATATATATATATATATATATATATATATATGTATATATATTGAGTGTGTGTGGAAGAAGACTTTTATCATGGAAATGTCCTGAATAGGACAGTTTTGTCATTATTGGTTCATGCATTTTGTTTCATTGCCTACTGAAAAAATGTTCAAACAATAAATTTAAAATACAGTTGTTTGTAAGTAGACTTTTATGATGGAAATGTTCTGAATAGGGCAGTTTAGTCATTATCGGTTCATGCATTTTGTTTCATTGCCTACTGGAAAAATGTTTAAACAATAAATTTAAAATGCACTCCAACTTAAGTCTAACAAGTGTGCTGTATTATACAAGGAAAATAACTTAATAAATCAGGAAGATTTATCAAAGAATGCATGTACATTTCTTGTTCTGTGTTCAAGGGACGTCTGATTTGAAAATACCCCAAAGGTAATCTTTAGCCAACCCTGGCCAGATCCATTTTCTTTGGATGTGGTGTGGGTTTCAATGCTGTTTCAATGAATATGAGTTTCAAGGGCAGAAAAATTTTAATGCCAAGTCTGTTTTCATTGTGAGACAGTATTGCTTTGTTTAGCAGCTTTGTTTAGCAGATGTCTATTAGTGTTTGTGCATTGTGCTATAAAATGTAAAAATAAAATCCAAATAATCATTGTAGAAGTAAGGCAGTATGCACACATTAGTGTTTATGGTAAAAGGGGTGAAATAGCCAGGTAATGGGACATTGGAATGGCTGCAGGGGGACTCTGGTGTTATATTTTGGTTTTGTTCTTCAGTTTACATTTGAAAGTTGGTATCCCACAATTCCATTGGAGTGGACAGGGTTGTGTAATTATGTATGCAAATTTTACATTACTCAGCGTACAGATTTGTACCTATTGTTCATGAGCCTTGTCCAGATTTTTGATGTTTCCAGATTGAGAGGTATGCAACCTTCCTTTATAACAGTACTGTTATTAAAAACACATTTTAAATTAAATGTTCTTGTGAAATCCCTCAGTTCATTAATTGTTTCAATTAAATCTGCCCTTTGAGAAGACACAAAAGTCAAACTCTTGTTTAAAACACTTATATGATCACATTGCAACACAATTTAAAGGTGTCAGCAACAGTACCTTCTTTTGAAAAAAACTTTAATTATTTTGCCCATACATTTTTCTAATTTTTCCACACTTCTTTCCTTGGCCTGAACCAATTTTGCTGGCCAGAGATTTTGTTCCAGTAACCCTTTTTTTTTAGTTTTACAATTTGTCTGCCGAGGAGCTTGCACTGCTACTTCTGTCTAAGTCCTATGGCCTGTACCTTCATCTTGGTAAACTGCTACTCGAGGAAAATCCTGTTACAGGAATACAGGATATTGTCCAGTTTGTTGCGTCTCATGGTTAACCTTTATATTAGAACCATTTTGAAGTTCAACACATCTTCCAGAGTTTGACCACATCCTCTTATCCGATTTCTCTTTCCTCTCACTTCCTGCAGTCATTTCCATTGCAGAAGGCGCACACCTCCTTTCCTGCTCTTCTAACGAATCAGCATTGCATCTTTCATTACCATTAACAACAGCATTGGCTCCCATCTCATAGTCTGTCTTGTCTCTAAAGAATTTTTTGTTTCCTTTTTCTAAGAAGCTTGCTTTCACGAGCTACTTTCTCCGTTATAGTCTGCCCATTCAGTTCAAAAGTCCTCAATGAGACAACATCATTGAGGCTATTATACAAAGCTGTAACCTTGTTTGTTGCATCTGCTAACAGCTTTTTTTTTTGCTCATCTAATAGCAATTTCACATACTTTAATACTTCAGCTTCGTTAATGGCTTTCCAAGCCTCAATAAACTCAATTGAAAAATTGTCATCTGTGGGAGCCTTAGAGACTCTCAGGCCTCTTGGAAGCAATGTCATTGACAAACAAGCATCAAAGAATAAAATGTCCCACTGGAGGTGTACTAATTTTATTTTATTTTTATTAGTTCCTTCTCCAAATTACCAAAGTCAGCTGTCACATCCAGTTCTAATAAATCATGCTGCAGTCTTTCATTTCCAAAGGGATTTTTGGGTCCCTTTAATAACCCTTGCAAAAAACTATCAATATTATCATTGGGAGAAACAGTAAGTTTATAATTTAAGTCTCTTTTGAGTATTGCTACAAATTCAGCACCTACCCCTGCTCCCAACAAAATTGTCTTTGCAGCTACAGCACCTACTTTCAATAAAGAGCTTCTGTTAGGCTGGGAGGAAACTCTTTCTATACAACCTTTCCCATTATTCAGATAAACATCTCTCAGTGTGTTATGCAATGTGAAGCCCGAGGGAATCAACAAAACCTTCAATTCAGCTGGGAAGCTGAGCTTGAATTTAAACTCAAATTAGCCATTAGAAAAAAACTACTAAAAAAGGCTTTAAATATTAAACTTGACTGTATTCACAACTCCTATAATAAAATAAAGCAGTCATACAAACTTTGAAAACTCCAACTTTAATAAATATAAAACTGGTAAAACTGGTAAGTGCTTTTGTTCCCCTAAAAAAAAACAAAACAAAACATGGAACTTCAGCAGATCAAGTTACACCAGATTTAAACACATTAAATACATGCTATAAAAGTTACATGACTTCCTCCATGCCACATGACTTTATAATACTTAATGTTTTAACCCATTTTTATTAATCCAATTTTAGAATTCTCTCTCTCTCTCATTCAAACCAGGAATATTACATGCATTTAGTCTAATCTGCCAACAATATTCTTTCCAGTCCAGATCATCTTCAGCATCGGTTACATATTACATTATCGAAGTTTCAGTACTTCGAATACCATATGGTCGACACCATATGATCGAAGTACTAAAACTCAATCTCAGAGTTGGTATATTTAATTAGTGGAGGTTGTGGGGGTGCAGGGGGGCTTGCTCCCCTGCCTACACCCTTTACTTTTTCTTTTTTTTCATTTTTTATGAACATTTGAATATTTAATCATTTGATCATTAAAGGTCACCCTTTAGTGATTCGAACGATTGAATATTTGATGTTCCAATAGGAACCCTTCAGCATCTAACCTTTCACTATAATTTAGCACCTGATCTATGATTGAAAAATGAAAACTCACATCACTACACCCCTTATGTTTGAGCGCAGATAAATTTAGTTTAGTTTGTGTTTTATCTAATTCAGTAGATGAGAAAAGCATTAAACAGATTATTATTATTATTATGAAAAATTGGAGGTTTTTCACAACTCATAGGGGAGAGACCTTTGTTTGTATTAAAGAGTAGGAAAATGTTAAAGGAACATTTTTATAAAAGTTATGGAGTTTCAGATATCAGCAAAAGATTGGCTAAATGTGGGAGGTGTAAGTTTTGATCTTTAGTATTGGATGGTCAGGAAGTGAATATAGAGGCCAGAAAATATATAATTCATTTGAAATGTAGGTTTATTTGTAGATACAAATTTGTGGTTTATGTTGCTTTATATGATTTATGTTCTGCGTTTTATATAGGAAGAACTTCAAGAGAGTTTCACAAAATAATGTATGAGCATAAGAGAGTGGTAGTGACACAGGATATGAGTAATGGTTTAGTTAAACATCTTGTGCTTAAACATAAGAGAAGTAGTGATATGAGTTTTCATTTTTCAGTTATAGATTAGGTACTAAATTATAGTGACAGGTTAGATGCTGAAGTTGATCTGGACTGGAAAGAATATCGTTGGCAGATTAGACTAAATGCATGTAATATTCCTGGTTTGACTGAAAGAGAGAATTTTTAAAGTTGTATTGAGAAAGAAGGGGTTAAAAATGAAGAATCATAAAGTCATGTGGCTTGGAGAAAGTCATGTGACTTTTATAGAATGTATTTAATATGGTTAAGTCTGGTGGAACTTGGTCTGATGAAGTTCCATATTTTCTTTTTGGAACTAAAGCACTTACCAGTTTTACCAGTTTTATATTTATTAAAGTTGGTGTTTGTAAAGTTTGTATCACTCTTAAATGTACTAAATTAATTGCGTTCCACCTTAATTACCATTGACATCAGACCTTTTCCCTGCCAGAGTTAATAAATCCAATAACAATGATAAAATAATAATAATATTAATAAAATAGCCTGACAGTAATCCTTCATATGGCTATAATCACTTTAGATCCCAGTAAACTACTGAATGATTTTATTAAAGCTGCAGAAGCTTTGCAAACAACGGTATATTTTAGAAGTCATTTATCTATTTAACATTTCTTTACTATGAAAGTCCAACATGTAACAAAGCCAATTTTCAGTACCTGGAAAAAAACCCACACAAATGCTAGAAGAATATGCAGACTCCACATGGAAGGCACTCCACCCAAGAATCAAACCAGAAAACCTCTTGCTGTGAGGTGACAATGCTATCACTGCACCACTGCATCTTTATTCAGCTGGAAGGATCTCATGCTATCAGACAAGTTTTACTCATTTTCATGAGAATGTCAATAATATACACACACACACACACACACACACACACACACACACACACACACACACACACACATATATATATATATGGTTTCCTATCAGAAGCCTGAAACACTATAAGCCTGAAAATCAAAATCCTGAAAACTATAGACTGAAAGTTCAAAATCCTGAAAGACCAAAATCCTGAAACTCAAAATCCTGAAAACACAAATAATGCTAATATGTCACTATAAAGACACTAATATCTACCAACTGACCCTGACCCTAACCCTAACCCTAAGGTCCGTCACTATCGCACACTCACCTGACCCACGCCCTAACCCTAACTCACTTAAACCGCCCCTAACCCCAACATTTGTCACTATTGCATACATGCCTAACCTGCGCCCTAACCCTAACTCACTTAAACCGCCCCTAACCCTAACATAAAACCAACCGCACACTTACCTGAACCTAACAATAGCAAAGCCACAATGACATCAGTATGTCCATTTTGAGTTTTCAGGATTTTGAGTTTCAGGATTTTGGTCTTTCAGGATTTTGAACTTTCAGTCTATAGTTTTCAGGATTTTGATTTTCAGGCTTATAGTGTTTCAGGCTTCTGATAGGGAACCATATATATATATATATATATATATATATATATATATATATATGTCAAGAGTACATGAAACCTTCTGCTTTACATCAGCCAGTTGACTACTGACTACTCTTGGAATGCTGACATTGGATAGATGCCAGCATCTTTTTAATGAAGTTAGGCGAGTGTTGGATTTGTATTGGTTGTATTACTTCTTCCTCAAATGTCTGCAATATCAGATTTGGTATACATATACTATATATATATATATATATATATATATATATATATATGTGTGTGTGTGTGTGTGTGTGTGTGTATACATATATCTATCATATAAATATATATATATATATATATATATATATATATATATATATATATATATATATATATATATATATATATATATATATATATATATATATATATATATATATATATATATATATATATATATATATATATATAGAGAGAGAGAGACAGACCCCAGATTCTGCAAGCCCTGCACGGCCTGCAGGACTAGTGCAGGAGCTCCAGCAGGCAATATGTCTGCCGTGCGATCCGGGAATAACCTGTTGGGGCATGCACGAGCGCTCCTGCACTAGTCCCGTATGCATTCAGCCCCTGTATGCAAATTACCCCATTTGCAAAATGAGGTGAATTTGTGATTCAGGAAACTAGAAACCGGCCGTGCAGGACTAGTGTAATCTATAGAAATGTACTCTGCCAGTAACGGTGTACATTTCTGCAAATTACAAGACGGAGCCATAACCACTCCAAATAAAGGATGGATATCATGTAGAAAGCATGCCAATGACCAACTATAAGGCCATTGGCATGGAAAACACATGCAAAATTAAAAAAAAAAAAATCAAGTTTTATTTATTTTTTTTAGCCGATCTCGGCTGATTAAGCGTAGGGCAGCTGCACGCAAATGGGATCTGGGGGTAAATAAGAAAAAAAAAAACATAAAATAAGCACCCTAACCAAAAATCACTATTTTGCCATTATTCTCAATGGCAGACAGAAGACAACATGGCCAGTGAATAGTGGTTGCTAAGGGGGGAGGCTCACATGTAACTATGCATTAGCAGGCAATCCTATGCAAATGAGGGGACTAATACTGAATCCCAGATTTCCCCTGCATGCTAGTCAGCACCCAACAGTGTAAGAGCAGAAATAGCTTGGTGCAAGCCTACGAGATAGCCGACATCATGGGGGGGTGATGTCAGGCATACTGGAAGTGGATTGGAGCCCTATGGCTCGGGTTTGCTCCTAGCTTAACAGAGCTAAGCAAGAGGGTGTGTCTGAGGCTGCCTAGTACTCTTTACATTGCCTACGTGAGTGTGCACTGGGTTTTAAAGGAAAAAAAAAAGTAAACCAGCAAATAGCAGCTCTGTGCACATTTGAGCACTGTGTTTGTGGGAAGGGAAAACAGCAGTAGGAAGGTAATCTAGGAGAACTAGCATAGCTGGCAGGTGAAATGTATCACAATCAGCCATTTACACAGGCAGCAGACCAGCCTAGCCCAGAACACTATTATAACCTATGCAGACACTTTTCCCTCTGATTTTTCCCATACTCTACACCACCAGTGTATACAAGTGGAGAAATTTATACAAACAAAACAACAAAATGATAGGGGCTGCAATAGCTATCATACAACAACATGTGGAAGAGGCTGAGGGTGGTGAGAATGTGAATGCTGTCAACCAACCCACAGTGAGGAGAGAGAGAAGAGTGTACAGACCCAGGGTAACCTACCAGGGGCTCCATGAGTTGGAGATAGTGGAGTGCTATAGGGTGGACAGGGACCTCTTACAGCAAATTGTTGAGCTGTGCCAGCCATGCCTGACACACAGAACTAACAGAGGGAAACCAATCCCAGTGGATACCAAGGTATGTGTAGGCCTGAGAAAACTAGCTACAGGTACCTTCCAAAGGCCAAATGGGGATATTATGGGGATCGCACATGCATCAGCATCCCGAGTACTCCACCAGTTCCTGGATGCCATGTCAGCACATGCCGGTGAACACGTATATTTCCCCAACACCCGTGGGGTGTTGGCCAGCAATATGCAAAGGTTCCACCAAATAGCAGAATACCCTGAGGTAGTGGGTGCTATAGACTGCACGCACATATGCATCAAAGCGCCACCTGGTGAGCGGGGTTGGGTCTACATCCCATTCATCAACTTCCAGGTCATGTGTGATGCCCAACGCATAATAATGAATGTGTGTGCTGGCTGCCCTGGAAGTTATGATGATTCCCACATCTGGCATCTGACGCAGATGTACCAGAGATTTTCCATTGTGGACATCCCTTATGGTCACCTAGTGGGGGATGCTGGTTATGCACTGGAGCCGTGGCTGATGACACCCATCTGAAATGCACACACACCCAAACAAGAACTCCATAATGAGGCACACGCATAGACCAGAATTATAATAGAGCATGTGTTTGGGATGCTCAAGTCATGGTTCCGGTGCCTGGACACATCCAGTGGAGCCTTGCAGTACTCACCAGCTGCATGTACCCAAATTGTCATTGTATGTGCCATGCTACACAATATGATCCTTCGTAAACAGCTGCAACAGGAACCGCATAGGCCAGGGCCACAAAGCCCCCCACCATTGTGAAGGCCTGCACAGGCACAGAGGAACTTGGAGTAGGAACAACTTGAGCCTGCCCCAGTAGGCAGAAAGAGGCATGCCCAGTATTCCCTGGCCTTGGCAAAGAGGCAACGCATGGCACATACACTGACACAGGAGGGACACAGGGAATGACACCTCTTTCTGGCTCGCACATACAGTGAAAGGGATGCCAAACATGACACTACCTGTGCTCAACCATGTGTAGGAAGTGTACTATGTGCATCTGACATAGGCAGCTCTGCAGCACCACCCTCAATACTGGCACACCCACAAGGCAAGTCACTCAACCTACCAATTGCCAAATGGAGTAGTATGTGTTGTTACCTGTATCTATGATATGGATGTGAGCATGCAAGGGAATCGGGTGGCTAAATGGTATGCCAGCAGATAGTAGACACCTATAGTGACACCATGAGATCTGTAACAAATGCTGGTGTCACCATAGTAGCCAGTGCTACACAGGGCGACAAAACCCACTGCAGGAAATGTGCTGGGCCACATGTGTGTCCATATGACTCACACATGCCAGTCAGGGAGGTACACATATCCAACAAGAGTCTCAGCCAGCAGGACAGGTGTAAACAAACACAAACAAAGGCTGTGCTATGGCCTTTGGATGATACCTATGGGTAAACCCCCCTGCCCTATACAGACAGACTACATCAGGTCAGGCAGTGGGATGTTAGTTCTGAAGGGTAGGAAGTCAGAAACTAATATGTAGGTCAATCAAACCTAAGACCTGTTGTACACAGATATGCCTCTAGTCAGCATAGTAGGTTAGAATTCAGAATGAAATGGAGTACCTGACATACCTTTAAAGTCATAGCAAATGTGTGCAAGTGTCAGGTGTGCCCCCTCATCCTATGTAGAAATGTAGAAACAGTCAGGTGTGCCCCCCAGTCCTGTGTAGAAATGTAGAAGCAGTCAGGTATGACCCCCAGTCCTGTGTAGAAATGTAGAAACAGTCAGGTGTGCTCCCCCAATCCTGTGTAGGAATGTAGAAATAGTCAGGTGTGCCCCCCCAATTCTGTGTAGAAATGTAGAAACAGGCAGGTGTGCCCCCCCCAAACCTATTTAGAAATGTAGTAATGGTCTGGTGTGCCACCTCCAATCTGATGTACACACGTTGTAATAGTCAGGTGTGCCCCCTCCCCACAACCCTATGCAGGAATATAGTAACTGTATGTGTAGGTATACTACCAGTGGAGCACAGATGCCCAGTGGTGGCCAAGGTAGCAGGATAGATTGTAGCATTTGCAAAATATGCAGGTATGTGTGTGTTAGGTTAGTGTGTGTTTCATATTGTGTGAGAGTGGTCAGTATGTATGCATGTTGAGGTATGACCTGGTGGCCATTGCCCACTACTTCTGATGACAGGGCCAAGTCTTCACAACTGCAGTGCCTAATACAACTCCAACCAGTATAACACATTCTAGCAGTAAGCCATTGTAAATGTATGGTGGTAATATGTGCCTCCATCTGAAAGATTGACATGGCATGGCTGTTGGGCTAGATATACAAGCAGTACACAGGGGAAAGTACCCCAGACATACAGTATATATTGTGTAACTGTGAAATGGACACACCCTTGAAATTGTACAAACATGCATTACATTATCTGGACCTGTAGTAGAAGATATCAGTGATGTCTGCCCGAACACTTGCAGATCACAAAGGAGGTAGGACTGATGTATTGGGAAACAGCTGATGTACCTGCACATGCCAGCATAACTAGAATGCACCATGCATATCTGTGTGTCAGATGCAAGTAGTGTCCATAGCACACATGCACCCAGCTCACCCAAACACCACCTGCAGGTACATCTCTGGTCATATCCCTGCTGTGGGGAATGGGTACAATATGACCCCACCTGTATATGGCAATAGGGAAAGCATGCAGCATGCAGTGCAGGTGTCTCATGCAAGTGTGTTCCTAGCCATAGGTAACACCCTGCCAGCATCCACACCACCAGATCAAGACTGATAGAAGGTATTGGCATGACCACCTAGCACACCTACCCTGTCTCCCCAGGGGAGTATACTGTATGGCGGTCTGAGACTGTAGGACTGACAGAATGCAATGTCCTGCCACATCTGGCCTGCATTGACACCAAATGGCCCACAGGCCTCTGCCAAAGGCCTGTGTCTCACACTTACTGCCAATGCATGTTATGTCATGGACACCCAAACAACATAATAACACACTCCACATAAGCCATATGCAAGGCCATGTGGACAAACCACAGTAACATGTCCACCATGTCTCACTGCATGAACTATGGACCAACACCAAAACACAGCTGTGATGGGGTGATAACCTTAGGGAAAGTATCAGAGAATGTATGCATAATGTATGGAAGAGGATAGAATAACGGGGGTGGGATCATGGGCAGCATGGAATGTGCAAGGTCTGACACAAAGCTGTGTGCACACACTATCCCTGGCTACAAACACATAAATGGGTGGCTAATTAATTGCTCATACACCACAATAGGGATAATGTCCTGACTCATGGCCCCTGCTTCTGGGTAACCTGTGCGAATCTGTATAGCTGTGAGGTATTGCTACAGCAAGATAAGGCCACACTGTCATGTCGATGGATGTACAAGTATGGGATCCTCTGCCAGCACTGTACCAAGGTGCTAAACTGGATACATAGACCCAGCAGCAAGTATCTGCAACTCCCCCTCCAGAATGGCATAACTTACCATGAATATGTAGCCCTCTGCCCACAGTACTGGACAGAGCTGCAGTCACCCTTGTCCCCAAGGCATCACTGTGAGCAAGAATGTCCACCTGACAGTACATGAGGACAGAAAACGTCACAGTGTATAACAGTACACATGTTTGAATATCTCTGCTATCAGCAGTACCATGTAGCTGAAGCAGCACAGACACAATCACCTACAGTACACACTATCCCCTGCACAGTCTGTCCCCATATTGCCATATGATCGACGAATACCCTGCAGAAACAGTTTGCTATCTGTAGGTATACAACACAAAGGTCTGCACTGGACTACAAACTACTTGGAATCGATACATTCAGTACAGAAGGGCATACTGGGCATGCTCACACACTTAAACAAATGAAGCCCATGTCTGCAAACAGTGGACCATACATATCTGTCAGTTGCAGATGGTAGTGCATGCACTCCTCAGTATGCAGCACCAGTCATGCTTTGCACACACACTGGATAGGAATACAGACATATATCCAAGGACAACACACTATAATAAGCCAAACGTAGACATACATAGATGTGTGGAAGAGAGTGACTGTGACAAGGAGCCATCCATCATGAGGTCTGTCCCACACAGCAAACAGCCAAATGGTTACAACCACATGAGGTGTAAATGTCTCTCACTGTAGACAATAGCCACTGGTATCTGTCAGCATTACAGACTGTGTGGTGCAAATGCTAGCTGTGCAACATGAGTGTACAAGGATGTCATCATCTAGCAGCTGTATACATGTATCTGTGGAATATACCCCTTTGGGAAAGGTGTAGGCCAGTAATCTCTGTGACACATTCTATAACCGCGTACTGCTGTAGTGTGATAAACTAGCTAGGTAGGAGTTCTAATTCCTGGCATGGCAACTGTGCATGTGTGTTTGTGTGTGTCCCTGTTTGTGTAGTGAGCAATGCATTTTAGACAAGTCACACTCACTACAATTCAAATGCCCTTCTTTGGCAAGGCGACTTATGTCATTCACTGTGAAATAACCTTTGGGAACAGTGTAGCCCAGAAATCTTTGTGGCGTGCCCTATAACTGTGAACTGCTGTTATGTGATAGACTAGTTAGGTAGGAGTTTTAATCCCAGACATGGCAACTGTGTGTTTGTGTGTGTGTGTGTGTGTGTGTGTGTGTGTGTGTGTGTGTGTGTGTGTGTGTGTGTGTGTTTGTGTATGTCTTTGTCTGTGTATGGGGCACTGCTATTTAGGCTAGTCACACTCACTACAATTCAAATGCCCTACTTTAGCAAGCCTGCTGATGTCATTCACTGTAAAATACACCTTTGGGGAAGGAGTACTCCAGTAATCTCTGTGGTGCGTCCTATAACTGCGTAGTGTTGTAGTGTAATAAACTAGTTCGGTAGGAATTCTAATCCCATACATGGCAAGTGTGTGTGTGTGTGTGTGTGTGTGTGTGTGTGTGTGTGTGTGTGTGTGTGTGTGTGTGTGTGTGTGTGTGTGTCTTGTGTTTGTCATTCATATCCTGTGTGGAGGTGGCTGTGCGTGTGTAACAACTGGACTCATTGTGGAACGGGTTTTACAAATTTCTTATATGGTGGCCCTAGTATATGTCACAATGTCCACCTTACAAGGACAACAGATGTGAAATAGCCGAGAGGCTGGGGTGCAAATACATACCCCTACATGTGACATCAAGGCCTGGTGAACAAAGTTAGCAACCCTTGTATTACCCAGAAAACATTCTCAACCCATGTCTCATACACACATACACACACACGCACACACACACACACACACACACACACACACACACACACACACACACACACACACACACACACACTTGCCTTGGCAACAACTGCTATGTTGGTAGTACCCTGCATATTTCTCACTGATAGTAACCATGGTGTGAATGCAATGGGCTACAGAGGGCATGGCATCCTGTCCATCAGTCCAATAGGCACGTGCATGCAGACAGTGCACCTTCCCTATGTTCCCCACTGGACACCTGCAACACCTGTGGTGTCATCAAATGTGACCCACAAAGGACATACCATGCCTTAAATACATGCCCTGTATGGACAGATGCCACTGACACCAGGGAATACCTGTATCAAGCTATCAATGTAGGTGCAGGGTCAATCTGCTGTCCATTATCAGTTTCCAGCACAGGAGGCCAGGACTGGCACATCTGATGATAGCAATCTGTGTACACAGCATGGGCCAGACACCCCAGATACAGTTACTTATCACTGTACATGCATGTGGGATGTGTGCACATCCCAGACACCATCCATGTCATGGACTAAGGAACACATACATGGCACACAATGCACAGCAATGGCCACACACAGTAGTTACCCAGGTGACTGGATGGTGGATACAATACCCACCTGTGTGGGCCAATAACGACACTAGACCTCTGAGCCACACTGCAGACCATTGTCTTGCGGTCTGATGCCAAGACATACCCATCACTTAGCCTTGTATAGCCATCTGGCACAGTTGACCACTACACACCTGTGAAGCAATGCACCCATGCATGTCAGTACTGGCACCCTGTGTCTGTGTGCCTAGTGTATGATGCATATGACCACATTCATACTCATCACAACCCCATTGGTGTACTGAAGCATGCTGTCTGATGTCAGACCCCTAAACATACTCTTTGCCCATATAATCTCCGGATAACCCCTGTGGTGCATCTGATACCTGTACAGTACTGTATTGTGGCAATCTAACTAGTGAGGAGTTGTATTCCTGACCCTGCCAAGTGTATCAATGTGTGTGGGTCCCTGAGAGAGACTGTGGCTTTGTTGACGCTGACACCTGTTCATGCGGACAGGCACATGTACTACACCTACCGTATAGCTACCATATCACTGTTGCAGATGTCACTCACTATCACATATACGTTTGGAGGGCTCCTCAACATGTAACCTATATGGCACATCCAGTAACTGCATAGACATGTGATAGCAATACATAGTCAGTCAGGGGTTTGATACCCTGTATTGGTAGGTGTGTGACACAAACATGCTTAAGTCGTACTCTCCCACACCTCCCTGACCTATCTTTGCCTCTGTCTGCCTCTCTCACTCCCTCTCAGGTGAATGTGGAGACTTACACCTGCTTTGCTTATGCAGCAGCATGTGTATTGTAAGCAATGCTCATAATCAGCTGATGGCCTCTGCACTAATTGCAGTCCTCCTCTAGCTGACTGCATGTGGAACAGCTGTGGTAACATTCCCATAGCCAATTGCATGGAAACACATTCCAATATCTAGGAATATCATGTTGGTGTTGGGCCTTTTCATTCATTTTGAGCAGGACCTAGATCCTAGACTCTAGTGGGGGAAAGTAAATGGTGGTTTTCATGTATACTTAAAGAACATATAAGAGATATAAGAAAAGGCAAATTAACTAGTCCAGTGGCAGTTCATTTTAAAGAATTTCATAATAGCAACCTGGTGGGGTTGCAAGCAACTATTCTGGAAAAAGTAGAAATTAATGAATTAATGGTAGAGCAATATATAAAAAATGTACTAAGAAAGAAAGAAACAATGTTGATTTTAAAGTTCGATACCATGTGCCCTAGAGGCCTAAATCAAGAATGCACTTGGAAGTGTTTGGTATAATGCAATTTAGTAACTGGTAATTGTTTAATTGCTTTTCTAATGAAGTAATTCATTTAATGCAAAAAGTATATAAAGCTTTGATTTGTAACTGTGTGATTGTACTCTGTTAAAGGCTGTTCACAGCCGAAGTGCTAGAGAGAGAATTTTCATATATTTTTAAAAAAAAATTATTATTTTTTCACTGGTCGGTTCTGTGTGGTATTCGTTCAACTGTGAGCTGTTCTTGGTGTGGTTTATGAAGGACCTAGATCTGTTGTTTGGATGGACTGGGGATTTACCTCTAACAACATACACTGTGGAAACAGGCCCACACACAGAAAGGGGGTGTACCTGACATGACTACAGAATGTAAGTGCTGCTATACTACATTTAGGGTAATGTTGGTTTAACAGGGTGTGTGTGGATATGGCTGCCCTACATGTTTTAATACCTGCCACATCAGTGCTATGTGTTATGAGGAAAGACCCATCTGTAGGGTCATCTTCAGACTGGGCAGTGTGTGGTGCCTTTTGTTTCTTGTGTAGCCCACACAGCACCTATCTGAAAACTGCAAAAGTATAGTGTGAGGACTGCATTCAGTACATTGTGACAGCCATGAGAGTTACTGACTTCATATCCCTCATAGGACATATGTTGCAACAAACCCTGTTACAACAGTAAATGTATGAGGTTATCACAGCAGCATGCCAATATTGGCCCTGTGTTTGTGCCTCCAGCCACAACTCTGTCAATCTTTGTACATATGTCATGCAATAAGAGGTGCATATGTTCTGTACACCATATTTATTGACATCATAACTGATTACAAGCCAGTGAGATATCAGACTGCTACACATGTTATTGAGGACAAACCCCGAGCATTCTGTGGTTGTGTGTACAGTACTGAGGACTATGTACTTATGGTGATTGTCGACAGTGTGTGTATTGTGAATATGTACCTTGGCCTGTGTACAGACTGTGGTAGATGTCATTGTTCTTGGTCCTTTTCTATCTGATGTTACATGCTGCTCCACTGTATGTTACCCTATCAGCTTACATGTTTGTAGGGCCAAACACACACATGTTTCATGCCACAGACAAGCATCGGACCACACTATGTACTGGCCCAGTATATGTAGGGTTAGTGTGTGAGTGGCACATATGTGGATGGTGTTGATCAGATAGTCCATATACTGTAATATTATGCTAGCTTACCATATGTGGCTGTGGCTGTGTTCACATTGGTTGTGGTTATGCACTTTCACACAGGTGTCTATTACTCTGTGCTGTAATATGCCTGTACAGCCTGCTGTACATGTAGATACATGTGTATTCCCCAATAGGAAATGTAGGCCTATGTTGTGGCAGTCTTTCTGTAGCCTGCACAGTGCTTTGTTACATGCCTAGCAGCTTAGGGTACTTACCCAGTGAGATGTTATGTCCAGATACTTGCCAGATGTACTGCTGCCAGGCCACCATAACAGTCATGTATGTCAGACAAAGCAGTGGGATGCTGCACAGATGTATGTCACTAACTAGTGGGTAGTATGTGTCCATGGCACCTCTGTGCCAGTGGTTATTATGTGTCAGGACATACAGGGGTGTGTGAAGGCATAACCTGTAGGGGAAAATGTATACCACTATTTACATGATATACCCATCTACATGGCTGTTAACATCCACATTGTCAGGCTCGGTCCACATGTCTTGCACTAAGGAGTTCTATGTATAAATCTGGACTGACCAGAGTGTGTCAGACTGTCCAAACATATTGTCCATATCTCTGCTGTAGTCCACAGGATCATTATTGTGCTAGCAGTGGTACTGTACTATGATCTCCTTAAGATGTTTGTCAGTAGCCAATGGCGCACGTTAAAAGCAGATGTGACCTCCCACACACAACATGTTTGTGAAGACAATCCCTATTACAGTAGCAATAGTCTACAAATATACCTGCAATACATACCTGATATCCCCTTGCACTAAGAGGCTGGGACTATCAGGGGTTAAGGTAGGGCTCCACTCCATGTTCAGGACATATGGTGAACATATATGTATCTATAATTATCCATATATCTATATAGATATATACACATATACATATTGACATACATAGATGGATATGTATATGTATATATATATATATATATATATATATATATATATATATACATATATATATATATATATATATATATATATATATATATATATATATATATATATATATATATATATATATATATATATATATATATACATATATACATATAAACACTCAGATATATGCAGGGAATTGTTATGGCTAGGCTTGTATAGGCCATATGGCTGCTAGCCTAGTACCAATCTATGAACCTATATAGAGAGCAATATATGTCTACACATATACAGATAGAGATACATATGCACATATATGTATGGATATCTACATATATATTGACAGTAACATGTGTATTAAAGAGATATGTATGCACATATAGATATATATATATATATATATATATATATACAAAAAAAGGTATATCTGTACACATAGGATGTGCAAATATATATATATATATGTATATATATATATATGCATTTGTGTGTGTGTGTGTGTGTGTGTGTGTGTGTGTACATACAAAGAGATGTACACATGGCCATATATATGTTGCACTATACATATGTGTATACAGACATATGTATGAGTATTCATGTGTATCTACAGGTAGGCATATATCAACCTATTATATATATATATATATATATATATATATATATATATATATATATATATATATATATATACATATTCCTGTCATGTGTAAACCTCACAGTTGTGTATACCCTCCCAGATATATCTCACTGTATGTATCTGTTATATGTACATTATGATAAAACAACATATGTGATGCAGCAGTCATATTAATAAGTATTACACAGTTGTGGAAGTAAAGGCAATTGTTCAATACCACTCAATATGTGTATTGACAGATATATTGGTAAAACACAAGTTATCTTCACAGTGGTCATGATGCAGTGGTTAAGTGTTGTGACTATAATGTACAGGGTCCTGGGTTCAAGATTTGCAAGGGCTGTTCATTTTGTTGCTGGGCAGAACAAGGGCTGTCAGATACAGAGTGGTTAAGGCAGTTTTGAGCAGTTTTAAGTGTGTTTGCGCAGGTTTGCACAAAGCTAAGTGGTGCTAAGCTATAGGTAAATATACGGGCGCTTACACAATGTAGGCTTCACTTACCAGTGCACAAATCAGCTCAGCTGTTATATTGCATGTCCATATATCTGTAGGGTACAGCATTCTGAGACCACATACTCCTATTACAATATCCATTGCCACACAAGTAGTACAGATAGTGTTGTTGCTGCCCATAGGTGAGGCATGACAATGTAACACCCTACTACACATGTGGCATGTGCATTAGATGCATATCCCTGTAGTACAACTCTTGAGGTATACTATGGGTTGTATCGCAGTTGTGGACAATGTGTAATGGTGGGTATGGCAGAGTGTCATCATGGGTTTCAGGGAGTACAACATCCACTGGGGATGTGGGTGCTGTGTACACTGTCATTATACCAAGGTACACCCGGTATATGTCCCATGTACCACGTTATGGTCACCACTGTCACCATCAACCATACAGGTAACAGATGCAACAATCCAGGCCAGTTATGCATATGCTGTGTGCAGCTTACCTGTACCACATTGGACACATGATCAAGTTAGTTAGCAGCGATAGGCCCTGGTATCTCGGATGTGTGTCCGCTTGTTATGTGTCTGTTAATGTGTATATGAAGGTATGTCACACTACATATTGTCCATATACACCATTACATCTCCCATTAGCATACTGTACATGTCTGGGGATGTTCTGCATGTAACATGCAACATAGGACACATCTCATCCTAAATGCTGTGTGGTATGTGCAATGTAAGCCACACACTTCAGTATCACTACATACCTAGGCAGGGGTCTAGTCCCAGTGTTGCCAAGTAAAAGTGTGCATGTATGTTGATGGGTCTACATCAGGTTGCAGGGAATACACGCCCCAGTGGGTGACCTGTCCATGTGGCACAGGCAATTGCCATTATACTAACCTGTGACATGTGTTCAACTGTACCCCAAATATGTCAAATTCATGGTGTCACCACAGTGCCATACCCCATTGTGGAATATGACTGCAGACCATCTTTGTGCTGACACATGTACACCTACAACATGTTACACTGCAGTGCTGTGGTACACTGTAGTACACTCACCTTGTGCATCAGAACCATATTAGCCTGTCCCTGCAGTGATGGTATGGATGACAGGGATGTGGCACAGGTATCATCATATGCACAAAGCATCCTCATGCTAACACATGTACACCTACAACACAAATGGATAACATTATAGAGACCACAATCAACCAGTGTTGCTAACAGCTATAATGCATCATTGTTAGATGGCTACACTACCTGACATATATGCATTACATTTTACTCCTTACAACATGTTACACTGCAGTACTGTGGTACAGTATAGTACAGTCACCATGTGCATCAGAACCATATTAGACTGTCCCTGCATTGATGGTATGGATGACAGGGATGTGGCACATGTATCATCATATGGACAGGGTGTGTTGTTGGTTTGCCAGAGGCCGAGGGTGGGCCATGCATTTGACACTATGTGTGTGGGTGAGGGGTGTACTGACATGAGCTGGGTGTGGTGATGTGGTGAGTGTAGGTATGGGATTGCCCTAGGTGTGTTTGTATAGTGTGTGTGTATGCATGTACACAGTTTTGCCATGTGGCTGCCCTACACAGGTGTTTATGGACAGCAGCAGACCATACCTGACAGGATGTGCAGTACACTGCCTCCAGCCATGGACATGTTGACTGTGCCTGCCAGAGGCTCCATGGGGACATCCAGGTACAGGCCTTGATGTGCTACTCTCGCCTGCTGGTGACAAATGTCCACTGTTACCAGGTCCTCCTGGGATTGGCCAGGACCATGTGCTCATGGCCTGCTGTGGTGTGGTGTGGACAGCACCCCCCCCCACATTGCTGGGGCTGGTACTGCCACTACAGGAGCCACTTGGTGTCCTAGCACATCCAAGTTGACTACCAGCTGTTGGTGTTGCTGGCCTACATCCATGCAGTCATCACCGCACCCCCACCACACGTTCAAGCACGGAAATACCATGGGCGATGAAGGCCATCATCTCACCATGCCATCTATCCATGAGCTCAGTATAAGCACGGATGGCACCAGACAGTTCACGGATGTTGTCACTTACAGATGTGAGATCAGCCCTCTGCAGCCTCAGGCCCTGTCTGGTGTAATGTTCCATACATGCCTGCACTGTCATGGCAGCCTGAAGCATGTGCCTGCTGGTACCAGCTATGTCGTCTCTGCCAGTGGCATGATGTTCAGTGGCCCTACCATGAGCACCCTGGAACATCTGCTTATGTGTAGCATGGCCAGCTATGCTTGCTGCGACCAAACAGAGTAGGCATGTTTACCACACTTTCCTGTCTACTGCCACCAAATGCCAGCTGTCCCTCTACTATGATCACTGGTGATGGAGTATGCATAGGCAATGAAACTGTGTGCAGGATTGGGGTGGCTAAAAGGGGGACATCAAATGATGGCGCAGTGTCGGCCCCTGTCAACCCCACCTGTGCCTCAACAATACTATCATCATCTTTGGTGTTCATATGAACACCAACATCAGATTGCATGCAGGAGGTACCCTGACCCACCTCGCCACCTGTGGATGAAAACAATAAATGCACTTTAAAACCTGTACAGCATTGCCTAACAGTACACACACACACACACACACACACACACACACACACACACACACACACACACACACACACACACACACACACACCACCACCACCATGATACCTACCTGTCCATGACTTTACAGACAGTCTCATGTATATGTCCATGTGTACCCCATTCTGCATCACACTTGGTAACATACACACATTGATACCACTCATTAACATATCAGTCCTCTAAATGCCTACACAAGTGATCACAACACAAGACATGTTACTACATTACCTGCCTGACCTGTGTATAGTGGTTTTAGATGGCATCACTGCTCTCATTCAGTGTTCACCCTGTGTATGTCTGGACATCATGAGCATGGCCCCTATATGTGTGGGCTACTATGTTCTAGCCATAATATCATGCACTGGTGCGTCATGTGCATGTAATGCTCAGTACATGCCAGATATGCTGCTCAATCAGCCTATCATGTGACAACTGTAATATCTGGATACACTCCCTGGTGTTGACTACTACTTCCTCAATGCATCTGTAGTGCTGCATATATGGGTTGTAGGTGACCTCTCTGCTGAATGTGATATTAAGGATGTATCTGGTGTCTACCACCCCTCTCAATACCTGTTTCATGCTACAGACCATATTATACTATCAGCTGTCCTGTGATTACACACATGACAAGTATTCCTGGTGTGTAATGTGGCAGTTCATGTCCATGTACTGCATGATCCCAGAGGGAGGTACTGCTGTATGAACACCCCACAATCACACATGTGCATACATGGCCAGCCAAACACACACACATGTGCACACACGCATCCTACATGCATCAACCTCCTTCCACTTTACCAGAGTGACCCTGCAGACAAACTAACTAGCCATCAGGATGCACGCACACACACACACACACACACACACACACACACACACACACACACACACACAGGTGGGGTTGTACAATGATAGTACATACAGTCCTCCTATCACCCCTCGGTCAACATGCATAACATATGGTACCCAACAGCAAGCAGTGCAGCTACAGTCAATCCATGCTAGCAACAGTATACATGTGTGTGATGCATGCGCTGTGTCACTAGGTAAAGCCCCATCCCCTGGATACCACTGCACCCATGTACACAGTATTGCTGTGCACCTGTTCTGCACCCTGCCATGTACTGTGCACCCCACCACACAGGTGACAGCTCATTGCTGAATGTGTACTACTGTGTTGGTTATGCTCACAGCCCCTATGTTTTCCAACAACACATACCTGGGATGATATGTGGACAGATGTCATTTGTGAATGCCTGATGTCTGATTCACAGCTTTCAACATCAGTGGACCATGTATGACCAATCCAATACTTTTTTTTTTCTCAAAAATCTTTTTATTGATTTATAAAGTATGACATAACAAAACAAAACATCAAAACATTATAAATCTTATCATATATGAGTTGATTGAATTTATACACCTTGTAATAATGCATTTCAACTCATGAAGATGAGAGCAAAACAATATCTAACCATATATACAATATATACAATTGATAACCAAGAATCAAAATATGAAATGAGACTATAGCCAAAATGAGAAAGTGAAGTATGAGAGTAAATAAATCCACATAATGTATTGTGACAATGAATATGATAACTATTAATCACTATTAATAATGAAGAGGACCTTCTCTAAAACTTTATTATTTAAAACCCTTTTCTTAGGACTCTTCCAAATAGTTTTGTGTGCATAAATATAGAAATATGCCATTGTTCTAAATGCATTCCAATTTAATTTAGTGCGATCAAGCCAGTTTTTGGTAATGTACAGTTTAATAAGAGAACAAATGAATACCAGCACATGAGTATCCAATTTAGAGATGAATCATGGGAATGTGTAAGATTGCAATTTCCCATGATAAAGTGGATTTATGGTACCCCATTTTCTGTAACCTTACTTTCAAGGAAGTCCAAAGCTTATGTGAAAAGTGGCAATACCAAAAAATGTGTAAAAGATCGGCTTTGGGAAAAGAGCAACAAGGGCATGATGGAGACTTGTTCACGTCAAATTTGTTAAGTTTGGAAGTAGTATAATAAGCATTGTTATTAATCATCAGTTGGGTATAAACCAAATTCTTGAAAGGAGAGTATTCCAGAGTATTTCTAATGGCCAAAAGTTTTTGGTTGTCTGTTAAATGAGGGTTATGAATAACCCAAAAGTTCGAGAAAAGACATGACGAATCTTGTATTAATTTAGTTAATAAATTATAAGATTTTGACAACATTTTCTCAGGTAGTAATAATGTTTTAATTATCAATTCCAAATTATTGAGATCTTGTTCTCTTGGCATCATAAGATTGCGATTATTTATAACCACATCCCTTATTTGGCGTAGTATTGTAGTATAAGTACAGTTGACATTCAGAATCTTACATAGTTCAGCCAGGGACACGTCTGTATATTTCAGAAATGTCCAAACCTTAATATTTTTTATAAGGGGATAATTTGAAAGGTTAAATGATGTATTATCCAGCTTAAAATTTGGGTTCAGATGAATTGGTTGAAGTATATATGAAATCTTATCCATTTTGATTAGTTTTAATAATTCCTGAAATGCATTGATCTTATGTTTTAGGAAAATCGAGACTTTGAGGGTGTTCAAGATATCAGTAGATATGAAAGGAAAGGCATAAGGGTTTATGTTCTTGGATATAATATATTGATTCCAAATCCTAACCCAATTAGATGTATTATTATTGTGAATGTTATTCATTTTAGAAATGGACAGAAGTTTATTTGCCAAAACAATTAAGTAATAAAGATAAAAATTTGGCAAACCCAACCCCCCC
Source organism: Protopterus annectens (assembly GCF_019279795.1). Lineage (NCBI taxonomy): Eukaryota > Metazoa > Chordata > Ceratodontiformes > Protopteridae > Protopterus > Protopterus annectens. The sequence goes on along the minus strand of NC_056725.1, from coordinate 868,575,771 downwards.
TATCTTTTGGATGATAATTTAGAATAAGATATTCTAACTGCCTTAGGGAACCACAAAAACTTAGCTAATTCTTTATTAACTTTGTCAAAAAAAGATTTCGGGATTATTTGATCTGAAGAACTAAATTGGTACAAAAATTTAGGAAGGATATTCATTTTGATTATGGCAGCTTTTGATAGAAGTGAAAGATTCAAAAGTTCCCATCTACGCATATCTAGCATTATTGTTGACCATAATTTATATAAGTTATTTTGAAATGAAGATAGGCTATTATGCTCCATATGAATACCCAGATATTTAACCCGTATGTAATATGGAAATGAGAATCAGGGAATAAGTAAGATTTATGAGCTAAATAATTCAAAGGAAAAATATGAGTCTTTTGAGGATTAATGTGATAGTCCGATGCAAGAGAAAATTTCTCAATAGAATTCATAATATTTTTAAAATCTGAGAGAGGAGTTTGAAAGAATATAACTAAGTCATCCGCAAAGGCAGAGAAAAATAAATTATTGTTAAGGATCCTAGGAATTTTGTGAAATGTATTTTGTGATATGTACAAAAGTAAAGGTTCCAAATAGATGTTAAAAAGAAAAGGAGATAAAGGACAACCCTGTCTTGTACCATTAGTCAGCTTTATAGGACTTGAAGTGATTCAGTTAATATATAATCTAGTAAAGGATTTTTTGTACAGAGTTTTGATAAAATTTATAAATGTAATGGGGAAATTAAAACATGACATAGTCTGAAAGAGAAAATTCCAACACACTCTATCAAATGTATTTGATGCATCCAAGATCAGTGCATACAATGGGTTATTATCATGTTTTGTAAGATGTATAATAGATTCCAAGGTCAAGGTGTTTTCCCAAATGTGTCTATGGGACATAAAACCTGTCTGATCTGGCGAAATTATTGATGAAAGGACATTTTCCAATCTCTTAGCAAGAATCGAAGACAGAATCTTAATATCTACATTGATTAATGAAATCAGTCTATAGTTGCGGGGATCAGTCTTATCTTTACTATTTTTTCAGAATTAGTATAGTTTTTGAAGTGTTCCAGTGGAGATCAGATATGTCATTTATAATTATATAGTTATATACTTTAAGGAGAAAGGGAGCAATTACTGTTTTAAAGGATTTAAAAAAGTTAGGTGTAAAACCATCAGGGCCCGGGGATTTGCCAATCTTTATCCTATCAATTGACTCTGTAATTTCTAAAAAGTAAGAGGAGATGAAAGAGTATTTTGCTGTTTTTCATTTAACGTGGGAAATATTATGGAACTTAAAAAACTATTTATATGACTATTATTTATAGAATTAGAAGATTTAGAATATAGTTCTATATAAAGTGATGAGAAGAGATGCAAAACTTCCTTGTCCGTACTATATATTTGATCTTTATATTGTATGGGCGATATTTTAGATCTCTCAAAATTTTTCTTAATTATTCTTGCAAAGGTTTTGGAAGGAATTTGGGCCCATTCTGAGTAAGTGGCTAATAATCTTTGCTCCAATATTGAAAGATTGTTTTGATGTAATAAAATAAGTTCCTTTTGTAAGTCTATAATCTGCTTTTCATATGAGGGGTCTGGATTTAGCCAATATTGATTTTCAAGAGATTGAATATTCAGTTTTAAACATCTTTCTTTACTTTTAAGTTGTTTTTTTAAGATATGCAGCCTTACTAATAAACATTCCCCTTAACCTAGCTTTGCATGCCTCCCACTGCACATCATAGGGAATATCTGTTGAATCTAACTCATTTTCCATTTCCTGAATTATTTCTATACACATTTTACTAATTTCTTCATTAGAGAGCAAGTTATTGTTTAATGTCCAGTTATTTCTTTTGAATTTATGACTCAGGTTAAAATTTAGATTTAATTTTACTAAGATTCTAGAGTGATCAGATAGAAATCTAGGTTCAGTAGTGAAATCCATTAATAACTGTGAAAGGGAATTTGAAATAAGAAAAAAAATCCAATCTAGACCATGAATGATAACATTTAGAATAATAGGTATAAATATCAATTTTATTTGAGTATTTAGTGAGTTGTAGAGGGTCTATAACATTATATTCTAATATTAAGTCCTCCAAAGCAAAGGATGCTTGCTGATTATATGAAGAGGAATAACTTGTACGATCTATGACTGGGTTAATTACAGCATTCCAATCCCCTCCCAAAATAACAAAGTGATCTTTGTATGATGAAAGTATGTTGTAAATCTGAAATATAAAAGTATGTTGATCACTACAAAGGCCATAAAGATTTAGTATCAGTAGTGGTTTGCCCAAATTATGCATGAAAGCTGTAAAATAGCACCATCTACCTTTATCGTCATATTTTTCTTCAATAATAGTTCCTTGGAATTTTTGCTTAACTATACTAGCCACCCCCCTAGAATTAGAAGTGTCCCCTGAAGCTATTATTTTCTTAATCCATTTTTTATTTCTTACTTTGTCCCAGTCGTCCCTAGGAATATGTGTTTCTTGCAAAAAACATATATTGGCTTGTGATTTATACATTAAATGATATAGAAAGGATTTCTTATCTTTATTTTAGATCCCTCTTACGTTCCAGGAATCAATTATTAATAAATTAGTCATATAATTATTAAAGGTCTGTTAAAGAAGATGTTAAAATATAGAATGTTTGTGATTAAGTAAAGTATAAATGTGGAAATTAAACCAAATTTAGTCTCGTTATAACAAATAACACCTATAGGTGTATGTTTCAATGCAAAGTTAACTCTAACCTCATAAGTTTTGCTCTTCCCTACCCCAGTGCCTACCCACCTAAACCTATCTACCAAGGGAAGATGAAAATAACTACATATACAATTTAAAAACTTGGTTCCCAAAATCACATACATATGTGAAGAAAATTTAAGTAAAGTCCTAAAAAGGACTATAACCAGGTTAACAAAACTAAACATATTTACACAGCTATCCAAAAACAAGATGCCCGACATATACATTCCCCATTCAAAAATGTACTCAAAAAACTCCTGTAAATTTAAATATAATTGTGACCAGAGTATATATGTAGTTAATCTTGTACTACAGTATATATCTATGATGTAAAATGTTAGTAGGATAAAGATTTAATTGGTGCAACATTAATATATTTATACATGTAAAGATCATACATGTATGTGTAGCAATATACGAATATGTCTATAATCAAAAAGGTTTAATGTAATTAAGAATTTAAAATCTTCACATTCAAATATACACTATATTGCTTTGTATTACTAAATCGTTTAAACAGAGTATCTCTGATTAATCATCTTTACTATCTTTAAAAACAAATTGTATGACACAGGTATATGAAAATCCAATTAGTAATGAGAACATCAGTAAGTCTAGTAAAAGGTCAATCAATATCGTTGAAATCACCTGAGTCTCATATTCTTTAACATAACATAAATATAACATGTAGGATGATATTTTAATATTTATCATAAATGTAAGTATAATATGAGAAAATGCATTAATGTATAATGTGGTAATTACCAAGGGCTTCAACTAACCCTATAGGGTAATATTACACCCTAACACTTCCAGTATTGTCATTAAAAGTATACAAGTGAAAATATATTTTTAACAGAAAATATATACCTAAATTATAAAAATAAAATATTCCACATTTTTCGCAATTGGCCCAATATACCAACAGCAGCATATTAAGCACAATAAGTCTTCTTGTAGATGGCATTTAAAGTTGTCAGCGTTTAGTAGATAGTAGATGTGTAAAATAAATTATCTCCTGAATATTAGATTTGCTATGCGCCAACTACATGTAAAAGTTATAGCTAAAAACAAGTTTTCAATCTATATTACACAGTGTTTTATCTTAAAAGTTAGTTATAAAGGCTTAAATGCTTCCGCACATATGTAGAACCAGTCCAATACGAGAAAAAGACTTCCTGAATCACGTAAAGCGCACTGTCACAACCTACAAGAAAGAAAGCCACTTACTTGCGAGAAACAGTGCTACTGAAGTCAAAACACAGTTTCAAGGATGAGATCATCAGTTCTTCAAATGCGGGATATCAGTGGAACAAAAAAAACATATTCTGTGCAAGCAGACAATCACGAACAAATGTTTACATCCTTTTCAGCTTTCTTTCCGAAGACTTGTCATCAGACCACAGAGTATGCAGCACGAGCAACACAATTCTGATCAAATAAAAATAATTGCATTACCCTAGCATCGCTAGTGACATCCAGTGAGTATACACCAAGGTAAAAGGCTCGTGAACAATTCCAGAGACAAAACCAAAGCATTCAGTGAAGATTAGTGACTCTACGTAGCAAGAGATACCAGATATTATTCCCTCCATTCTGCTGATGTATTCTTAGACAAAGAAACATTACTTTTTCATGTAAACAATGCCAAGTTGATGTTGGTATATTGTAAAGGCGTAACATACTGGAATATTAATATGTGAGTTTGCGACAACTCCAAGAAACATTAAAACACATGTTTCATATACAAAAAAGCTGAATTATTTTTTCACCTGTCAAAGCTATGTCATATACTCAATATTATGAAAAAAAGACATAGTATTAAAGGTTAGCTCACAAACTTAAAACATCAAATGCACTTACAATAATTATGAGTTTTATTTTTGTGTGTCATTAGCAGGAAGAGCCTTGAATACTTTTAAGAATTTGTCTTTTGCTTCTTGTGGGTCTGTGAACACACAAGACCTGCCATTATAGTTGAAAGAAAGAGTATTAGGATAACGCATCCTAAATTTTATTCACCTTTTAATCAGGTCTGCACAGAATGGAGACAGTTTTTGTCTGTTTAATTTTATTTGAGCTGGTAAATCCTGTGAAAAAGTCAATTTATGTTTATTCCAGATGAGATATTTTTTACTTTTGGCTGCTTCTAAGATACGCTGGGTATCTTGAAAGTTTAATAACCTTGTGTATATAATCCGAGTTGAAGTAGAGTCTTGTCTAACACGCAGGGCTCTGTGTGCTCTTTCTACAGTTAAAGTTTTTGTATTTGTTTCACAATTAAGTAAAGCCTCAAATATTTGTTTAGTCACTGAAATTAAGTTTTGATTTTCATAAGATTCCGGCAATCCTCTAATTATTATGTTATTTCTCCGGCTCCTTGCCTCCAAATCCAGAACTTTAGCTTGTAAATCAGCAATTAGATTATCTTTAGATTTTAAGTCATTTTCGATAGATTCTGCTCTTATTTCTATGGCTAAATACTTATTTTCACGAATGTCCATTCTTTCATTAATCTGTTTTAAAGTTTTACCAAAATCAGTAAATTGGTCAGAAAAATTCTGTATAGCACTCTGAATGGGTTGCAATGCCATTTTTAAGTCTTCTAAATGAAAATTAGAATCATTTTTTTCTTTTGCACATACTTTTATGATTTCAGTAGATGATTTAGAGGTTTTAAGTCTCTTGGAGCCAGTGTCCTTCTCTGGAGAAAGCATAGAAGAGAATTTGGCCTTAGTTGTCTGTGCATCCATGGAATCTGAGTTGCCAGCCATGCCCAGGTTAGAGGTGTGAAAACAGAGAAACTGACACAGAGATAAGCATCTGGAGTGCACTTGTCCAAAGACTGTTGAAGCCAAAAGTATTCTGAGGTAAAATAATCCAAAAGTTTACCTTATTCCAAAAATAAACAATCCCAAAGTGAAGGACTTGTATCAGAGATAATTTCTGTAAAAAAAACTGTGGAAAAATTTCGCTTAAAAGTAGTTAAAAGTAGCCGGTAATTACATAGCAGTGAGGAGCTCAATGAATGGGAAGCAGTCTAGTCGGCGGCCATCTTTGAATCCACCAATCCAATACTTTTAAACTGACAACCATCAGAGCATACCATAGCTATGGAGGGTGTACACGGGTCTATATTAGAACACTGAAAGTTTAATGGTTCGAATCACTAAAGGTTGACCTTTAATGATCGAACCATTAAAGTTTTGAATGTTCAGAAAAAAATAAATAAAAAAATAAAATAAAATCTAAAGGATGTAGGCAGGGGGGCAAGCCTCCCTGCACCCCCACCCCATTACTTAAATATACCAACTCCGAGACCGCATTACATTGATGTAAACAGAAATCTCCCCTTACAGAGATTTCCGTTTATCCATTTGATGTTCTGCACTTTTGCTATTCTCGTGTCGACAATGTCAGATTCGACATTGTCGGCTTTCAAGAATACAATAGGTAACCGGTGTACACATCCTTATTGATATGACGCACCCATCCTTGATCTGCCATGGGACCACATCACCGCATATCTTAACAGTACATGAGCCCGATATGTGACATATATCCTGTACTTTCACATGCAGTGTCTATGGAATGTGCTTGGTGCGCAGATGCTGACCACAATGCATACACACCGTGTGGGCATATGTGTGCACGCCCTTATCATGATGATTTGCCGCACCTCTTGTTGTGTGTACTACAGCAGTCACTACAACGGGCAGGGGTATACCAGCTTGGGCCATTTGCATTTGCCAGTGTATCTTCAGTCTGCCCTACACATCTCCCCCTAATCTGCATGATTGCAAGGTCTACTCATGTGCACATCCCTTGTTGTTCACACACTGCTGTTACTATTGCTGTGGGGGTAGTGTTATGGCTGCCACAGGTCATGAACCTGACTATGTGCAGATACAACCATTCTTAGCATCCTAAGGATCCCTGCTGCAGTGCACTGGTGTGTCATGCTGACACCCCTCCCCCTCCTTCAGCCTTTTTCAGATGCATGACACGTAAACCCTATACATCTGTGTCACTTTGCAATGTCCCATACACTGAACACCACATGTTACAGCCTAGTCCCAGCTGATAATGTGGACCACTGTAATGCCTTATGCCATAGTGTATCTCTGCAGCTGTTGCCATTGTACTACAGGTATATACACTGGTGTTGCACTGTATATGGGTGTTGTTCCAAACATGTCCCTACTATAGGCCATGTCTCCCACCATTATGTTACTCCCTGTGGACACATTCTGCAATGACAGGATGTTAGTTATCATGCAGGTGTCTGACAATACCTTCCAATACGCCATCATGGTCACCCCTGTGATGCCATGCATTTCACAGCAACAATATGTGCACATGTACAGCATGCATTCTGAATAGGTGTGTTAGATGTGTGCATGGAATATACCATTGCCATTACATGCCTGGTGTATTGGCAAGCATCTACATAAACCATGCTCACTAGCTACAGGCTGCTGCATTGGTGGTATCCCAGAGGGACCAACACAAGAAGGTGAGACATGCAAAGTCAGTGGCCACAACTGTGGCATTGCTACAGGGTGGGTGCAGTATTACAATACATCAACAGTACATTTCCACAATACTACTACATATGAACATCTGTTTATCACTACTATGCCGCAACAAAATATATCTATGACATGTCAGGTATGCATGATCTACCTGTACCGATGTGGATGTATATGCAACAGTAGTCTACGGATGTGCCCTGTGGCCTTACTTGCATGCTCCTCAGCCAGTGTGTGGGTGGCACCCACCCCCACAAAGGTGTCTGGTGATTGGTGGCTGGCCGGACGGGTAGGTGCCATGAGGCTGGCCAGGAGTTTCTCCACACATGTCGGGAGGGATGGATGGCATGCCCCCCTCGTGGCAAGGTGATCCTCCCAGACTGCAGCATTATGCCAATGGGCATTGAGAAGCAGGTCAGAACAATGATGCTGGACCTGCTCATAACTGCAGTTGTGCAGTCCGAGATCATTGACCCTGTGGACTAAGTCATTCCACAGGGCAGTCCGCTCCTGCTGATCATGGGCAGCCAGGCCAAACAAGGTTGCATAGTGCTGTGTGTGTCCATTCAGCAAGATTTCATTTTCCGCTGCTCTGTAGGCTGGAAGCCTTCCCTGAGACATTGTGCCTGAAAGACATAAAGATGGATACAGGTGTGAGCAAGTCATGCAGCAAGGTTACCACAGTTCTTAATACACATCGCTGTCACCCCCCCACCATATCGGTGACAACAAACTGCACACACAACTCAATAGGTATGGCTACAGCATACCTACCAGTGGGGCAGATATTGTACTGTACCACAATTTGTGCAATGTGTTTGTAGCCATGTTCCCTGTGTGGACACTATCATTGCTGGGCTGTTACAAACTATTCACCTGCATGTCATTGTCAGGGCCACAATGGTTCCATATATGCCTGTGGTATGCTTGCTATGTGTGTGCTGCACATCTGACATACTGTGTTATTGTGGTTATGTATGCATGCTGTTGGACATGTTCTGGGATTGTGTAGACTATTACTACCAACATATGTTCTATAATAGTGACTTAATGGCATGTATATATTATATTGGCCAGCAGAACCACCTCTCCAAATTCATCTGCCCATGTTACCAGGCCCCATCACATGTGTGTCACACCCTGGGGCCTCCTCATGTACTGGTCCAGCAATACCATCAGGTGGAACCAACCCAGGGGATGTTGTCCCCCGCTGGGGGTACACACAGACATGTTCTTCTCCCCTGAGTTCAGGTCAAGGGTCTGTTCCATAACGTGTGCCAGAGACACATGTGGGATGTGCTACATCACCTTGAGGTACCCAGTACACATTCACATGGCCTACATGCTCCTCCTGCTCAACCTCCATGCCAGACACCTTCAGGATGTGGACTGCTGTTGTGAGTAGCAGTGGATGGGAGGCTTGTTCACATTGGGGCCCACGGGGCATCCACATCACAGACCACACACACCATACAGGGTGTTTACCCACCATGTGTCACATACCACCCCTGTAGGCTGTCCTATATTTATACCAACCCTGATGACCTCCACAACTATACCTGCCATACATCGCCATATTCCCATTCCATACTTTACAGACAAGGGCAATGTGGTACCTGTCCATGTTGCACACACTGACACTGTAGATATCTATGTGTATTGCTATGTGTGCTGTTTCCTTGCACATAGCATGCAGCACTGTGATAGTAATATAGGAAACATGTATTTACATACATATATCTTTGTGTGTGTGTTTGTCGATATGTAGACATGTGCATATAGGTATATATCTATATATGTGTAGATATATGTGATGGTGTGTGTGTGTGTGTGTGTGTGTGTGTGTGTGTGTGTGTGTTTGTGTGTATATATATATATATATATATATATATATATATATATATATATACATATATATGTGCTCATATATATGTCTACACATGGATATCTGTATATTTGGGTCTATATTAGAAAACCAAACTTTCAAAATTTCGAGTGTTCTAATATCGACCCGTTTTCAGCGAATGCTGAAAATATCGAACAAACAGAAAACCAAATTTTTTCCTAGTGAAAGGATTTGGTTTTCCGTTTCTGTTGCTTCAATAATTTCTGCACTGTGGTGGAAAGTTACGGGTCGGGTTCAGGTAAGTGTGCGATTGTGTGGATGTGAGGGTTAGGGCAGGGTAGGTGAGTTAGGGTTAGGGCACGGGTGAGGTGACTGTGCGATAGTGATGGACCTTAGGGTTAGGGTTTGGGTTAAGGTAAGTGGACAGTTAGTGGTGTATGTATAGTTTAGTGTAGGATTAGGTGTAAGAGTTTAGGTGTATCTGTGTGGATTGCTGTTTGTTTGATGTGCTTGTGCTGTGTGTATATGTTTTGGAACAGTGATTTTTTTCCCTAGGAAAAAATTCGCTGTTCTGTATGTTCGATTTTTTAAATTTTTGATTAATAGGGTTTGATATTAGAATACTCGAAATTTTGAAAGTTCAGTGTTCTAATATAGACCCGTATATTTGTGGACATATATATATATATATATATATATATATATATATATATATATATATATATATATATGTGTGTGTGTGTGTGTGAGTGTGTGTGTGTGTGTGTGTGTGTGTATACATATGCATACCTATATGTGGAGTACATTCAAACATCAGGTCCACAATCTCACAACACCTTCCTGCACAGTTGTACTGTTCTGCCTTGCTACAGCACAGACAGGTGCCACATAAGGACACAACCATTAGGAGGGTATATGTAGGTCCAGATTGCAGGTAACCCTATTACAAACCTATGGCATTCCTGCATGCTACAATGCAGGTTAACCTGAGTATCCTGCAAGAGGTGGGCTGTGGAACCCACGTGTCCATCATAGTGGCATTACTTCCACCACCAGCTATTTGCCACTTAATATACATAATTCCCATTACACAACACACACTATGATGGCTTACATCTTATCAGTCACTGCTGCTCTGCACGTTTGACAGGTATGGTCCACTACCACAGGGATGGACTCTATTGTCCTTAGTATTTGTTCAGCTAAACATCATTACAACAAGAACACCTGAAGGCACATATAAATTATTCCACATCATCTATCCCATTATTATGGACTAAGTACTAAGGTCAATTACATACATGTATAATCCACATACCTGTTCTGGGAATGCAGACTCTTCTGGATGGTTTTCTTTTTTTTTCTGTGCCTTATACGCACACTCTTTCTCTCTCTCTCTCTCTCTCTCTCTCTCTCTCTCTCTCTGGCTCTCTCCAGTGAATGGAATGAGCTGCTTTGCATAGATTGTAGCATGGAATTTGTAGGTGATGCACAAGTTCAGGTGATGGCCTCTGCACCAATCAGTGTCCTCCACTTGCTACCTGCATGCAGTATGCTGTGTAGTACTTTCAATTACCACTGTCATGGCAACCAACTACTATAAATCCCTACATCTTGTGGGCGTGGTCCCTTTACCTTTCCTGTATGATAGACATCCTTCCTGTGTGTGGGCAGCAGTGTTATAGACAGCAGGTAGCAATACCTCTTACAGGGGAACTTGCACACTCAAGCCAGCTACATATTTGTACGAGGTTCCAGAAATACAGACAGAGTGTGAGTAGTGTTGTTCTATGCATTGTATAGCACCGGTGTTACAGGGTTTGTGTGTACATACTAGTTAAACTGTGGGCCTAGCCTCTTGATGGCCAGAGGTGTGCCTATTATGTTTTGTCTGTCTACCACACAGGTCTTGTGTCAGATATATCACTGGCAGTGTGTGTGTTGAGTGCTATCAGTACATGGCTACATCCATTTCTGTTTCTAACTTCATATTCCTAACTAAGGGTTTGTTGCAGTCTATCCTGTAATACCAGTGACTTGACTAGTGTATGACAACAGTTTTACACATATGGGCATGTGTTCCAGCCTCTGTCCTCCACCTACATACCAGGCTTTGTACATATGACATGCTGTCAGGGGTTGTCATGTAGTGGCATGTGAGTATGTCATGCTGCTATTCCTGCCATCAATCCACTGCTGTTGTGTCTCCCACACATACTGTGAGGTTGGGTCCATATATGTGTGGGCTTCAACTACACAATACATGTGTGTCCTTATGTACTTCAGAGGCCAGTGTATGTAACAGTGGTATATGGACCTGTATTATTGAGTCTAGGGGTATGCACCATAACTACCCTAGGCTGTTACAACATGTGGGGGTATCAGGGGTAAGCTGCCGTAAGGTATTTGGATGTACATTACCATACAATTCACCTTGGGTAAATGCAGGCCTACTGCCTCCTGCCATATAGACTGTTCTGTTTGTCAGTGTGATTGTGTCAGGTATGTCTTGTTATGTAACAGATACATCCCATTGTGTCAGTTGAGATCTTTTCCCCCTAGGGATTGTGTACAGAGTGTAGATAGAGGCTGCTGAACTATACATCTGCATTACTTTTGTTTAGATAATGCCATTATACCACGTGGGCTTAGGGTGTTCTCTATGCCTAGTCAAGGCAATGAATACCCAGAATTGCTGTCATTGTGGCAGCAGATAAATATTGAGACTAGCCGCAAATATTTACAACTGTTGATTAATTTCTTCAAACCTGAAGAACAAGCTCTAACAAGTAAAATCAATGATTTACAGCAACAGTTATTTAAAGTTATTATGCATTGTATAGCACCGGTGTTACAGGGTTTGTGTGTACATACTAGTTAAACTGTGGGCCTAGCCTCTTGATGGCCAGAGGTGTGCCTATTATGTTTTGTCTGTCCACCACACAGGTCTTGTGTCAGATATATCACTGGCAGTGTGTGTGTTGAGTGCTATCAGTACATGGCTACATCCATTTCTGTTTCTAACTTCATATTCCTAACTAAGGGTTTGTTGCAGTCTATCCTGTAATACCAGTGACTTGACTAGTGTATGACAACAGTTTTACACATATGGGCATGTGTTCCAGCCTCTGTCCTCCACCTACATACCAGGCTTTGTACATATGACATGCTGTCAGGGGTTGTCATGTAGTGGCATGTGAGTATGTCATGCTGCTATTCCTGCCATCAATCCACTGCTGTTGTGTCTCCCACACATACTGTGGGGTTGGGTCCATATATGTGTGGGCTTCAACTACACAATACATGTGTGTCCTTATGTACTTCAGAGGCCAGTGTATGTAACAGTGGTATATGGACCTGTATTATTGAGACTAGGGGTATGCACCATAGCTACCCTAGGCTGTTACAACATGTGGGGGTATCAGGGGTAAGCTGCCGTAAGGTATTTGGATGTACATTACCATACAATTCACCTTGGGTAAATGCAGGCCTACTGCCTCCTGCCATATAGACTGTTCTGTTTGTCAGTGTGATTGTGTCAGGTATGTCTTGTTATGTAACAGATACATCCCATTGTGTCAGCTGAGATCTTTTCCCCCTAGGGATTGTGTACAGAGTGTAGATAGAGGCTGCTGAACTATACATCTGCATTACTTTTGTTTAGATAATGCCATTATACCACGTGGGCTTAGGGTGTTCTCTATGCCTAGTCAAGGCAATGAATACCCAGAATTGCTGTCATTGTGGCAGCAGATAAATATTGAGACTAGCCGCAAATATTTACAACTGTTGATTAATTTCTTCAAACCTGAAGAACAAGCTCTAACAAGTAAAATCAATGATTTACAGCAACAGTTATTTAAAGACTATAGAGAGTTGGCTATACATGATTTATTTGACAATATACTTGACTGTGTATCTGCCTATGAGCGTAAACTATTTCAGCAGAAACAAAGTAAAGTTTCAAGGGACATACAGGATTTTAAAACAGGGCAAGTTTTTGTCTGGGAAAGGTGTGTCCCAGAAAGTATGCCTGCATCTGTTATCAAGCAAGGCAGCTTACCTCTTCAACAGCATAAGACTCTACAGAGCACTGGTAAAGTGGTCTCATCTCCTGCAGCTGTTTCTAATGTGCCAGAAATTGCAGGAGAGGCCCCAACCATTGCTAATGAATATGTTGACTCTGACACTATATCTGCTGATATTTGTCCTTCTACTAAGTTAGCTGCTAGTAATGAGGAAATAGCAACTAGCAATGACTCTATAGATGTTATACATATAACGCATAACAGTATGAATGAAAATGTAAATTTATATCCTACTGTGAATGTTGTTAAGAATAGACTGCTGAATGATCAAGAGCAGGTTGTTAGATCTAAAACAAATGAATTTAAAAAAGGAGCAGCTTTAAATCTTTCCTTCCCTTTAGCAATACGCCAGGAGAAGAACTTAAGCAGAACACGCTAGAACAGTCGAGGGCGGCAAAAAAGGAAATTTTCAGGGGAGCCACTCACCAATACAACGCTAAAGAAAATGTGGACAAATCACAACAAAATTTAATTTTAATTTGTCCAGTGTTCGCTGTCACAGCATGACATTAATTTATTAGTCAAAGGACTAAGTTTCATTCCTCATAGCAATAGTATGCTAGATGAAACCATCATAGATGTTAGAATGTTTTGCAGAAATGTTATGCTCAAGTACATTTATAATGATACTTCTATTAATAAGATTGATAGTGAATTAACTACTGGCAATGATAAATTTGTGTTTAAGAATCTGAGTGACTATACACCAGTAAATCATCCATTAATTGAAGCATATTTACGCACTACAGAAGATGAGATTTATAAGTATTTTCATAAAAGAGACTGAACAATTCTAATTTTATGTTTAATAATAATCTGTCATACCACGAAAGAAAGAGCCTTCATAACTTAAGAAATGATTTAAATATAACAATTAGGCCAGCAGATAAAGGCTCTGGCATAGTGGTACTTGATACCACAGATTATCAGAATGAAATGTATAATATGTTAAGTGATGTGTTTTATACAAGAATTGATTTTACTAAGGTCCATGAAATGTGTGCATATGTACATGATATTTTAACAGATATTTATAGAAGTAATTTAATAAATAGAAATGAGTTCAATTATTTATATATTAAGATGCCTACCATCCCAGTTATACATGGAATACCCAAAATACACAAAAGCATTACCAAGCCACCCATGAGACCAATAGTCTCAGGGCAAGGATGGGTTACGGAGCACTTGTCAGTTTTATTGAGAAACATTTAAGGTGTATTTTAAACAATAATGAATTTGTATTGCGTGATTCTAAACAGTTTTTAACAGATTTGTACTATATTAATAATCAAATGGATACTATCCAAAATCTGATTTTAGTAACTTTTGATATACAATCATTGTTTACAGTCATCCCTAATGATCTTGGTCTAACTTATGTTAGTAAATATCTTACAGAACATAGTACCTATGGCAATGTTTTAATTGACTTGTTGGTACATTTCCTTGAGCTAGTGCTGGAAAATAATGTGTTTATGTTTACTGATAATATTTATCAGCAATTAGGCAGTAGCTATGGGCACTCCTTGTGCCAACAGCTACGCCAATATGTTCCTAGCTTACTGGGAAGAACAGTTATTATTCAAAGAATACATGTTTAAGAAATATGTAAGATTTTATAGGCGTTTTGTGGATGACGTGTTTATTCTATGGGATGGTAATATAGAAGAATTGCTTAGTTTCAATATGGTTTTGAATAACATTACACCATGTTTGAAATTTACAATGAAATATTCATTATTGAAAATTGAATTTTTAGATTTATATGTCGAAAAACTTCGAATGTGGAATGTTTAACACTGGGATTTTTAGGAAACCCTGTTATAGGAACACTTTACTATTCAGAACTAGTATGCATCCTCAGTATGTTTTCAGTAACATAGTCAAAGGACAGACCCTCGAATGTCTAGGTTGAATTCCAATGACAAAGGCTTTATGGCAGACTTATATGACTTGGGAGAGAAGTTTGCTGAGAGAGGTTGTAATTATGGAGGTAGATTTACAATTTGATAATGCTCTAAGTTTACGTTCGACATCAGGTACCCCATATTTTGGGCCCAAGCCTATAGTAATGAATGATGTCAAAGAAGTCACAAATGCAAAAGTTAGGTTTCTGACTTCATATACAGCAGATAATAAACAAATTAGAGATCATCTCCAAAAATTGGAACATACTACAAACTGATGTCATATTGACAAACATTGTAGGTGATTCTCCGTACTTTACCTATAGGAATAAGAAGAATCTTAAAAGATTGCTTTGTTATCCACCAAACAAGAATACGCACCTGAGTCTTAGTTATGGAACCACACCTTGTGGACAATGCAACTTTTACTCCTCAATAGATTCTAGCATAGTATTTATACATCCAGATACACAGAGGGAAATATATACCCGAGCCAATGCCAACTGTATGACACCTGATGTCATATACCTTGCTGTATGTGAACTGTGTTCATGTTTCTATGTTGGTAAAACGAATAGGGTATTAAGAGACAGAATAAGGGAACAC